>NC_056748.1:362070897-362235897 GCF_019279795.1 Protopterus annectens
ATCATTAAAAGGCAACTACAAAAGGGGTCGTAAAAGGATTTAAACTCTGCTCTCTTGCAGCATTAAAACTCAGCACTGACCCACTGCATTAACTGATAATTTAGTATATCATTTTAACATATATGGTGGATAATGGGCATTATTCAATGCCTGTAATAGTTATTGATGTATGAAGGGGAGGAACAGGGGGCATTAGGCAAGCATCTCAACTTTCTAACACAAAACAGGACAGAATCAGTGACAGCTTTAAATTACTCATCCTGCAAACTGTGATAGTTGCTAGTCTAACAATTTTTGAACTACCACGGATGTACGTAAGGATATGAACTGTGAAACTCTAATGTGTGGCATTAATACTGACTGAAAGCATTCATGATTTAGAAGGGCAGAAGTAGGAGGCACTGGGGACATTCTGACAACACAGGGACAGGTACGAGGTATATGGCGTGGGTTTATTTAGAGCAGATTCATGGTGTGGTGGTAGGGAATACCACAGGCTTGAACACTGTACCTTGTATGCAGGTGTTAAGGGCCTGAATTCCCTACCCATCACCATTTGCAAAAAATTTGCAGATATTTGCCACATATTTTATCTGTTCTGTTCCTCATAATATCTGTGGTTTAACAATGAATGAAAGTGTGAGATACCAGCCACGAAGGATGAATTTAAAGATTCTCAATGCTAAAACACTTGTAGTAGGCTAATAAAATCCAACTGCTTGCAGAATATCCAGTAAGCTTTATTTAAAAAACAGGAATGAGCGCTTTCGCGTGGTCCATCCACGCTTCATCAGATAACAATCATTAGGCAACTGTTATGCATTTATATATCCGCTAAGCGCGGGAAACACTTAATTGATACAAAATAATCCATTGTTAAAATTTTAAAAATTTTCATTAAAAATATGCTTACATTATTTATTATGTAGATGTTAAAACTTTTTGCGCTAAGCGTAAAAAATCTCATATGCTTTATAAAAAACAAAGCTTAATTCTCTCAAAAAGTATGTGTGTTTTTCTATCTAGATCATCCTTATGTATCAGGCTGCATAGATGGACTCCATTAATATGCCTATATTTACATCCAGTTGCTTCACTATATATCTATATAGGTGCGTATGTCTCACTTATATTTACAATGAATGTTGTATAATTATATCAAAAGTGGATCTCTCGCTTGATGCAAACACATTCCAACGGCATCAGATCCATCAATTGTCAACAACAAATTCATATGGTCACTTTGATACAATTCTTATTTAACTAAATATAAATAGATGTTCAAAAAAGGGATAATATGATGTAATTAAAATATATATAAAATATTTTATGATTGTGTATATATTATAAAGATGTATTTGAGCCAAAAATAGTATATCGGCAATGTGTGCGCAAAATTTCAATAAAGTGCTCGATGAGTAATTTCATATATGAGATGAGAATATATGTCTAGGCTAATCTGATGTATGATAAATATATAATTAATATGTTAAAACTATGTACATGGATATGAATATAATGTATTCAAGATGATAATATGGATATTAAACATATATATGAAAGGCATTATATCAAATTGATTTTATATAATATGTTCATTTTCTATTTAATAGTGCGGGCTTAATAGATAAATAATTATTAATGCCCAGAGGAAGATGTGCGCCTAGTTTTAATATCCAGTTCAATTCTGCTAGTGCTAGTTCATTTTCTGAATCTCCACCTCTGATGTTCTGTGGTATCACTTGTAATACTCTAAAGCGAAACTGGTGTGTGGGATACTCAATGGTATGTCTGGCTAGTGCATTAGTTTCCACAGCCTTGCGAATGTCATATAAATGGTTATAGATTCTCTCTTGCAATTTTCTTTTTGTTAACCCTACATAAAAAACCTGGCACAATGTACATGTGGCAAGATAAATCAAATTGCGTGTATTGCAATTGGCATAGAACTTTGGAATAAAAATATAATCAGTGATGGGATGTTTAAATGACTGAGTTTCTGTAATATATTTACATCTGTTGCATTTTTGACATGCAAAAGTACCCTTGTTTAATGGTTCAATGGCATCTGTTTCATTACTATTTTCATTTATCACTATATGATGATCATTACATAAAATCCTTTTAAGATTCCTGCTATTTTTATATAGGAATCTAGGATTATTACCTATGATTTCTTTTGTTCGTGGATCCATAGTTAAGATGTTCCAATTATCCTGAATAATGTGTTGTATATTATTGATATCACTAGTATATGTAATGATATAATTTATTTTGTTATTAGTTCTTTTTGTCCTTTTGTAATTTTTACAAATATGGTTATTGTGATATGAGCCTGTGAGTTTATTCTCAATAGGTGTTTTGTCCTCCTATCTGTGGTTTCTAAATGCTTAAATGCTTGATATTTGATGGTGCAGTGGTAGCATTGCTGCCTCACAGCTGTAGATTCTCAGGTTTGAATCTTGGCTGGAGTGCCTTCTGTATGAGCTCTGCATCTTTTCCCAGTGTTTGTGTGTATTTGGTTTTGTGTCCTCCCAAGTTACAAAGACATGTCTGCATTATTTCTTCTTGCGCCTCTGCTGAAAATTGTTGTTTTGTTCCAAGTCAGACTGTCTTGGTTAACAAATGTTAAATAAAATTGACAGGCAATTGAATTTTAGACTTCAGGTTTCTGAATGTTTCATTCCTTACATATTTGATGGTGCAGTGGTAGCATTATTGCCTCACATGTATAGGTTTTCTGGTTTGATTCTTTGCTGGAGTGCCTTCTGTGTGGAGTCTGCATCTCCTCCCTGTGTTTGTGTGGATTTGCTCTGGTGTCCTGCTATTTTACAAAGACATGTGTCTGCAGTATTTCTCCCTGGGCCTCTCCGTCAGAAGTAAAATTGACAGGCATTTGAATTTCAGACTTCATATTCTTCAGAAAAATTATAGTAACACAACCTTTTATTCTAGCAACCTTTTAGTCTAGCAATTTTCTAATTTTATGAGATGAATATTTGAAATTTGTCCCTATTTTTGGGACTATATTCCCCCATTATTGGCTTTGTCCAGGTTTTTTGTGCTAAGGTTGACAGCTATGGCAAGAAATGAATTCACTGAATATGTTTGAGGGCTGTATTCACTCATTACTGGGTTTGTCCAGGTGTTTTGTACTAAGAGGATGACAGCTATGGTGAGAACTGAATTCACTAAATGATAGCCATTTGAGTTTCAGTCTTCCTCTCTTTCACAAAGCAGCTGATTTGGCGTAGTGGTATGTTGCTCTGACTGTTTTGCACAGGGACATAGGCAGTAAAATGTATGGTGGTAACACAGCATTTTATTCTAGCAACTTTCCAAGATTATACAAGCAGTGTTCAATGTGTCCCTGGTTTTTGGGCTTTTGACCCCCCCCCCAATAAATTTTGGCTTTTTCCAAATTTCTTGTGCTGCGAAGTTGAAATGCAGTTAAATATTGAGTAGATTTTACAAGGAGCTGACAGCTGCAGGGGAAGAGAAGTTTAGTGCTGCTTATGCTGAGTCTGCTTGTATTGTTAATAGCACAACAGGTTGTGTACTTGTTTTTTGATGCAGAAGGCTGTGGGTTCTACTCCCACAAGGGGTGGATGCTGCCGTACTGAGAATGTCCTCCTTGGTTAAGATACTAACTATGAGCCTGTTATCAGTTTGCCATCCACTTCCTCTTGCAATATTTCTAGCTTATCATTTTTTTAATGTAATATAGGCAATTTATTCCTCAGAGGCAAAAGACACTTTATTTTTCGATGAAACCATGAAATATAAAGGTGTTTGCTAGCAGCAACCTCTTCATTAGTTACAGATTTCTTTAATGTGGAATTATTTAGATGACTTTTACTTCTTCAGAGATTGTGCATATTTACTGATAATGGACTTTAGAATTGTGCATATTTACTGAAAATGGACTGTAGAATTGTGCATATTTACTGATAATGGTGGACTGTAGAATTGTGCATATTTACTGATAATGGTGGACTGTAGAATTGTGCATATTTACTGATAATGGTGGACTGTAGAATTGTGCATATTTACTGATAATGGTGGACTGTAGAATTGTGCATATTTACTGATAATGGTGTACTGTAGAATTGTGCATATTTACTGATAATGGTGGACTGTAGAAGTTTGAGTAGACTTTTATGATGGAAATGTTCTGAACTGGGCAGTTTTGTCATTATGGGCGCATGCATTTTGTTTCATTGTTTACTGGAAAAATGTTCAAAACAAATTTAAAACGCCCTCTAATAACTGTACTGTATTGCACAAGGAATATAATTTAGTACACTCAGGAAGGAGTATCAAAGAGCTCATGTATGTTTTATATGCAAGGGGCCTATGATTTGAAAACAGTCCAAAATTAATCTTTATCTGCCACTGGCAAAATGTATTTTCTTTGAATGTGGGTTTCAATGCTGTTTCAATGAATGTGAGCTTCAAGAGCAGAGAAGTTTTAATGCTAAGTCTGTTTTCATTGTGAGACTGCATTGCTTTGTTTAGCAGATGTCTTGGTGTTTGTGCTGTAAAATGCAAAATAAAACTTTCAAATGAAGTCCAAATCATCACAGAAGTAAAGCAGTATGCACATTAGTGTTTATGGTAAATGGAGTGAAATAGCCAAGTAATGGATCAGTGGAATGGTTGCAGAGGCTCCATTTGACCATGATTTTTGTGAGGGGAAGGGCGGCAAACTCAGACAAGCCCAGCTGAACTATACCTCCCAACTGTCCAGATTTTCAAAGAATGAATAGATTTTTGCTTCTTATTTTTGGTTTGTTCCTCATAAAATGTGTGGTTTTCTGGCAAATCATTTAGGAATTAAGTCACTAAATAATGATACACTGAGTTTCAGACTTTATAACCTTCACAAAAATGCACGCTAAAGTAAGACCTGTTATTCTATCAACTGTCTCAGTTTATACAAGAGCAATTTCTAGTACTGTTTATATGTTCCCCCAATATATCTGGCCTTGTTCAGATTTACTGCATTAACAGGTTGAGAGGTACATGCAAATAAATTGCTTTATAGAATTAGGCATAGCCAACCTCTCAACTGTCCCCAATTTTGGCAAAAAATGTTGCTCTTCCCCCTAATAATCCCTCCGCAAAATAGCAAATTTGGAAGAGAACATGGAGGGTTTACAATTAAGAAATAACTGTAATAATCAGTTATAGATCACTTTTATTTCAGAAATGCATGTAGATTCTTTTATTTTGTCAGCTGCTCAAGTTAGCAGTATTAATATTAAAGTGTCCCTTCTTTGACAGGTTCCCAGCTGTATTGTGTGGCTATTTTATATTTTTGCATCACATCTTTGGTCCATTTTTCATAAAATTGTGTTTTTTTTTTGGCAAATTAGTGACAAATCATTTAAAGACTGAAGTTAAAAATAATGACAGACATTTGAGTTTCAGATTTCATACCCTTCAGAAAATGCATACTAATGCAATACCTATTCTATTATCTTTCTAAGTTTATAAGAGCAATATTTAAAAATTGTCCTTATTTTTGGGCCTTTGTCCCACTTCTATGTACGGCTTTGTCCAGATTTCTTGCTCTGAGGTTGAGAGGTATGACAAATGTGTTAGGGCCATCACAGTCAGCCAGATTCATTTCAAATTGACATACTTGTTGCATCCCACTCCCCCATGTAGTGACTCTGGATGTGTCTAAGCAAGGCAAGGAGTAGTTATGCAGTGTAAATGTGCAGAGTGTCCCCCCATCCAAGGTAGACACAAGTACTACAGTGGCTTTTCATCTGTCCTTGATTTTGCAGAATGGTCTGATTTCTGTCATATTGTTGTACTGTTGATTTATGCTTATTACTCAGAAAGTGCCTGTTGCTCTGTGTTTAAGTAGTAATGCTTTAATGACCATAAGGTAAGCTTGTCTGAGATCGTAAGATGCAAGTAAGCTTTAATAAGCATACTGTTAAAGAATTGCCAACATTGAAAGCCTTTCTGTTGTTGCCATACAGAGAATACTTAACTAGATAATGTATAAGACTTTGGTATTGAAGGACAGGATTACATTATTTTAAAAAGCTCATTACACTTGTTGGAGACTTCCAGTCATCTCTACAGGTTTTACCCGTAAACTAAACAGAATGCCAATCATGTGTGGGTCATAACCTGTACAGGAATCCTTTAAGCAATGTATTTTGAGCTTGTTTCTTGTTTGCTTTTCATTTTTTACTTTGATCATGTTTTCCCCAAGTAGATAGTTGTCAGGCAGCAGGTCTTTTTTGGATAAGAAACATTTTTACAAGTGGGGGCATCACAGAGATTTCTACTTTCAGCATGTTACTTGGTACTTTAATAAAGCTGAATATAAATTATAATTAGAGCTGCAGTGCAAGGAGAAGTGGTTTGAGTTGAGTGCTGCTTGTTTTCTTATACTTGATTTTGACTGGCATTCCAGTAATGTATTTAAAAAGTAATTTATGTTTTCATGCCTCATAACCTTTTGTTTCCATCTAGATATTAAGTAAGCTGTCATGCAGCCAATGCATTGAAATATTTTTATTCTTCTACACTTATTTTTGTCTTGATTGGACTCTCATAATGACGGTTTGGCACCCAGGGCAGCATATTTAATTAAAGTTAGTTTTTGTGGTTTTGAGCATAGCTCCTCCCCTTTCTAGTTGGTCAAACCCCTTCCCATTGACCCCACCCATTCAGCTGTCTCCTGCAGCCCCCGTTTGATTTGAAGTCACCAGCCGTCACTGGAATACAGTAATCAAGACTGCACATAAATTCATGTGATATAACAGAAGTAAATAAGATATATTACCATGCATCAAAATTAATAACTGATAAAGTCTTAACACAAAAATACAGGGCTGTAATGGAAAGGAAGGGGAGAAATCAAATGCCATCATAGAAGTATCGAATAGAGAAAACTGTAAAGCAATTAAGACAAGAAGTGTCACTGTTAAAAAGAGTACAGAAGGGGGAACAGATGAACAAAAATACTCAGAAAGATAGATATAATAAAAGTAATGTGCAGTGTCAGAACAGACCAGGATCCATCATATACAACTGCAAATAATAAACTAAAGATATTGGCACAGGCAAAAAACTTAGAAGATCTGAAGATAAATACAAAGAAAAAGTACAAAATAAGTTTATTGATGACCCAAAAAAGTTTGATAGAGAATTGGGAAACAAGGCAAAAGGAATAGAAACACCACCAAAAAAGAAGAAATAGACACATTTTGGAAAAATATCTATAAAGTTCCTGTGGAATGTAACAAAGATACTGAATGGATAGAAGAAGTAAAAAAAAAAGAATAAAAAGTTCAAATGTACAGGATACGAAATGGGATTAAGTAACGGCCAGAGAAAGTGAAACAAAATTAAGAAATGCTCCTAGATGAAAAACCTCATGCTCAGATGCAATACCTAATTTTTGGCTAAAATTATGAACATCTTTACATGAAAATTTAGCCATAAGTAAAAACTATTTATATGCCCACCCCAGAGAGACGGCAACCTTGTTAACAGGAAAAATGATAACGCCTCCATAAAAGTGAATCAGCAACATATTCTAAAAGCTATAGACCAATAACTATTAACTAATTAATTAACTATTAAATAACTATTAATTATTATTAATTATTAATTAATTAGTTAATTATTAATTAACTAATAATTAATAACTAATAACTATGGGGTTGGGAGGGTGGCCTAATGGTTAAGGTGTTTGCCTTATCAACACAAGGTACAGGGTTTGAATCTCACAGGGGATAATTGGCTAGGCTTAAAATGGCTCGCAAGGGCAGTTAGCCTAGTACTAATCTATGAATCTATGAATCTAAAACTTGCCTTCCGACGACGTATAAACTATACATTGGAACTGACACAGACAGAGTTTATAGTCATTTAGAAGACCATTCAATTATGGCAATAGAACAAAAGGGCAATAAAAGAAAGTCATATGGAACAAATGATCATTTATTGTTAAATAAAGTCATAGTGGAGAACTGTAAAAAGGGGAAGAATCTAAGTATGGCATGGATTGACTACAAAAAAGCCTTTGATAGTATCCCACATTCGTGGATAAAAGAGTGCTTAAAAATAAGTAATATGCACCCTACACTGATAGACTACATTACATTACCATGAAACAGTGGCAGACCACTTTGCAATTAACCCATGATAAAGGACAAATTATTATCCCAGGGATATAAATTCAACGTGGGATATTCCAGGGTGACTCTCTGCCACCACTACTATTCTGTCTTGCCCTTAACCCTTTAAGCTGTCCAATTAACAGCTTAGGGCATGGCTATAATTTAACTCCTATAAAACAACAAAGTGTAAAGACTTGTATTCTCTTTGTTGATGATTTAAAACTGTATAGTTCATCAGATGGGGAACAAAGCACAACTGCAAGTTGTCAAAATTTTTTCAGGTCTTGATAAAGGTGCAAAAGCAACCTTTAAAGCAGGAAAACTGCAGCACCAAGAAAATATCAGTTTGGGAAAATAATGTAATACAAAAGAACTTGAGCAACAGGGAGTGTATAAATATTTGGGAACTGATGAAGGATCAACAATAAAACATAAACAAATGCGAATAAAAGTTAGTAAGGAATACTTTAGAAGACTTAAATTAATCCTGAAAACAGCATTAACACATAGGAACAAAATTAAACCTATAAATCAATTTGCTCTTTCTGTCCTAACTTACAGTTTTGGAGTAAATGACTAGCCCCAAAACATGTTGGATAGATTAGATAGGAAAAGAAGGATGCTTCATGATCACCAAATGATTTATAAAAATCAGTGCATATGAAAATTATATATGCCCCGTTCCAAAGGAGGTATCGGCCTCCTTGAAATTGATTACATGTACAGATCTGCAATCATGGGACTGCACACATACCTGTTGACCTCACAAGACCCAAAAGCAGTGAAAGTTTTGAAACATGAGGAGAATAAATCTAAGATGACTTCCCTGCTTAATCTAGCAGAAGTATATTGGAGTCAAGCAGGAATGGAAATAAAAAACAGAAACAGATAAAAATCAGGCAGCAACTGAATGTGCCAAAAAACAAAAGAAAGAATATAAGGTGAAGGACCAGATGAGAAGGCAAGAAATGTGGAAAACCCATAAGTATATAGCTGTAAGTATATAAAACTTCTGGGAGAACCTCAAGTTGATCAGGAACGTATGCAGGAATGGTTAGGGAGAGGTGAATTTAAACCAAATGTAGGTTTTGTAAAACAGACTGGAAACAGTTGCATACACGTTGCTGGTTGTGACATACTAATGGCAGATGGACTATATACTGAAAGGCATAATAATGTGGCAAGACTGTTGCACTGGGGATTGTACAAACATTATGGTACTGAAGTGGCTAAAAAACACTGGAAACGAGCCACAAATCATCACAGAAAATGATGAACTCTACATCACATGGGATCACCCATTACCAACAGTTCAAAAGAAAGATGCTATAAAACTGGATATAGTGGTCCACGTAAAGAAAACAAAAGTAGCACTGATCACTGAAATCACCACACCCACTGACTACAGTGTCTTGTGTAGAGAGAGAGAGACACACAAAGTCATAAAATATCAGGATTTGCAGACAGAAATGAGAGCAATGTGGAAGAAAGATACCAAGACAGTTCTTTCAAAGCAGACATCCAAGAAAACAGCACCTCAAAACTCTGCACATGCAACACATAGTACACAAAGTCAGTGTGCCAAACAATCACAGCCCTTAAGGTGAAACACCATGCCTGATACATTAGTAATAGGTGACTCTATATAGTCAGACACACTGACGTCCCGCTTACCAGGCTGAACAAAGAGAGGGTAACAGTGAGCTGCCTGTCGGGAGCTAGGATCCGCCACATAACACAAGCACTCAGGTCACTCCAAAGCAAGTACATATATGACTCCGTCATTGTCCATGCCAGTGTGAATGACCTGAGACGTACCTCCTTGGACTACATGAAAAGAGACATAGAGGAGCTCTCTGATTATGTAGCCCAGGCCGGTATGACCCTGACACTGAGCAGCATCTTGCCCTCACCAAGAATGATGCCACAATACAAAGACAAGATAATCAGCTTTAATAATTGGCTCAATTACTGGTGTCATTCTAGGGGGGGTCCAATGTCTGTCTGCTTGGGATGACATGCTGGACAAGTCACGCTGCTTCGCAAGGGACGGCTTGCACCTGTCACCACTGGGCTTCCGGATATTGGCTAAGGCTCTTGCCACCCCCATAGTGCCTTTTTTAGGCAAGGCTTAAAAGACAAACCCACCATCTTAGAAAACAATAACGAAAAAAATCTAAGGGTAATGCTGCCCAACGTCAGAAGTCTAAATCTCAAGATGCAGGCTCTCGAAGCACTCCTCAGTATGGAGAGCATCGATGTCTGTGCAGTAACTGAAACCTGGTTCAAGGCTCCTGAGAGCACCCTAGCCCTACCAGGTTATACCTCGTATCATGCATTTCGGCCCCAAAACCTGGGCCAAACCACAAAAGGAGGGGGAGTGTCCATATTCATTAAAGACACCCACACCTCCAGGTTAGTGGCAACGCACGAAGCATCGGAGACCATCCATGTACAACTAACCGTAGGCAAAACTGCTATACAACTTGTAGCATGCTACAGACCACCCTCGCAATCTCAGGAACTCCATTCAGCCTTCCTGAAGACACTGGAGGATATGAATGTCTCACCAAATACCATCATATTGGGAGACTTCAACCACCCAAACATAGACTGGGTGCATTACTAAAGCCCCAACACCCTAGCCCAAAGGTTCCTGGAATTCATCAACTCAAATGCGATGGAACAACTAGTCACCTCTCCCACAAGGGGAAATAATATACTTGACCTGATCATCACAAACATGGGGACAAAATGCTCAACACCGGAAGTATACCCCTCACTAGTGAAATCAGACCATAAACTAATAACCATAGATATTCATATCCCACCTCCACCCCCAGCACAAAAGACCACAGTGAGAAACTTCTCAAAAGCCAACTTTACACTCCTTAGGACTGAAATGGTATCCTTCAAGCCCCCTGGGCCAGTGGAAACCACATCCCACACTGCTGAATCCTTCACAAATGCTTTCTACGGGCATCTCCAAGAATGCATGGATCATGCAATCCCAAATAAAACCAAGACCCTTTCCACCAAAGGCAGGTATCCTATCTGGTGGACCCCAGCCATAAACAAACTTTATAACAAGAGAAGGAAGCTACTGCAAGACAGAGCAAAATCCCATAAAGGGAAGGCATCCCTGACCAGCACTAGCAAAAAACATCGTTCGCTAATAAAATCATCAAAGGCCAACTTCGAGAGACAAATCGCTAAGGAAAATAAACATAATCACAAGGCCTTTTTCAGTTATGTTAGAAACCTGGGCGAAACCCTCAGATATACGCAGAGTTAGTTCATAACGGCATAAAATACACTGAACCCACAGATATTGCCAACATACTGGCAGACAGGTACAGTGCAAATTTCTCCTCTCCCTCTCCCCCAAAAGACGAAATAAATATCTCAGCTGAATGCAACCTCCCTGAAATCTCAGATGTCCAGGTGAGAGCTGCCCTCAGCAAAGCTAAAAATACAGCATCCATGGGACTTGACGGTGTCCCGGGTTGCATGCTACGTGAACTCCTAGAGGAGCTAAACCCGCACATAAGAACGCTGTTTAATCTTAGCCTTGCTACAGGATACGTCCCTGAACACTGGCGTACAGCTACAGTGGTCCCACTCCACAAAGGTGGCACCTCTACAGACCTTGGAAACTACCGCTCCATAAGCTTGACCAGCCTGGTTTGCAAAGCTATGGAAAGGATCATTATGGAACTCATAAACAAAGACATCAGGGACCTACAGACAATTGACCCTACCCATTTCCGCTTTGTCAAAGGCAGATCCTGTCTTTTAAACCTGGTGGACTTTTTTGAAACAGTCACTAGAGCCATCGATGAAGGCAAAGCAGTCCATACAGCCTACCTGGATCTGGCAAAAGCCTTCGACACAATACCCCACTCAGGCATCATAGACAAGCTCAACAACTTAAATATAAACCCGTTTGTCACAAGATGGGTTGCAAACTGGCTAAAGGACAGAACCTACAAAGTCAGAATAGCTGGAGCTATGTCAGACTCTAAGCCAGTCACAAGTGGAGTCCCACAGGGCTCTGTCTTGGGACCCCTCTTGTTCGGCATTTATTTCTCAGATGTGCAGGCAAACATAGGGGGGTTGTGGCTGACAAAGTTCATGAGCGACTGCAAACTAGGTGCCATAGTCGACACACCAGCTGACACATGCATCCTCCAGAAGGGCCTCACAGAAACAAACGACTGGTGCCAGAGTCATGGCCTTAAACTAAATGCCAAAAAATGTATAGTCATCCCCTTTGGAAAAAACAAAGTACCCACAAATTACCACATAGGTGGTAATCCATTAAGTACGGAAAAAGTAATCAGAGACCTGGGGACTCAAGTTGACAGTGACCTCTCATTTGATACCCACATCGCCAAAGTGGTTAGAAAGACCTTCTACCTTGCCCACCTTATCATGAAGGGATTCACATCCAGATCAAAGGATGTCATTGTACCCTTATATTCCTCCCTTACCAGGCCTATGATTGAGTACAGTGCCCCATTTGGTATGTACCTCACCCGGCACCTGCAGCAGCTGGAGAGACCCCAAAAGTACTTTACCAAGAGGATCAAGGGTCTCCAGCATATGTCCTATGCTGCCAGACTGAAAAAGCTCCGGCTCTATTCAGTAGCATACCGCCTGCTCAGAGGTGATCTGTGCCTTACGTACAAGGCCATGTCCAATTCAGAATTAATGGACATGCTCCACCTCAAAAAATCCAAATCCATCAGAGCCACGAGAGCTAAAGATCTAAACCTCAGCACAAATATGAATAGGACATGCTGGAGGGACAGATTCATAACCCAGAGGCTTCCCGCACTCTGGAACAGGATACCTGTCCATGTTAGGCAGAGCCCCTCACTGACTCTCTTCAAGAGAAATCTGGACGAATGGATGGGTGATTGTAGGTTTACCCCGGGGGTCATCTCTGTGTCACTGCTAGATAGAGGAATAGTAAACTAAATTTAATTTAAATTGTACACTTTTGTATCATTACATGGGGTGGCGAAAGCCACATACACTTTAGCTAGGCTTATAAATGCCCTAGGGCAGATAGCCTAGTACTATACTATGAAACTGTAGTAGGAGCAATGCTGTCTTACAAAAAAGAATCTACAATTGTATTTAGATATGTTACCAATACATGTAACCCTGTACGAATTGCAAAAGGAGTTACTACTGGGCACACTGTGGGTGCTGCGAAGAGCACTTCTGGCTGACATCAAAGATTGAAACAATACAAATTTCATGAACTTTAACTGTACTTTTTTAGGAATGGGGTCCATTCCCATCATGGTATTAGAAACCCAAAGGTCTTGGAGAAATTCAAAAAGCAAGGACGTTCCAGGGAACCGCAGAACTGAATGCAGCTCTGTTTTTGGAGATGATGCCCAGTTTGTAATGAGCAATATAAGTATGTGCATTAGAGCATGTGGCAGCTGCACAAATGTCATCAATGCAGGCACTAGCCAAAAGGCAGCTGATGTGGCTACTGACCAAGATGAGTGTGTTTTTGGTTGTCTTGGCAAGGTTAGTCCTCTCAAGGAATAAACATAAGAAATACTATCTGTTATCCATTTGGCTACTGTAGTTTTGGAGACTGTTTTTCCCATCATATTGCAAGTAAAGGAGACAAACACCTGATCGGATTTCCTAAATTCTGTAGTCCTGTGAAGGTAAAAGTGAAGCTGCCTATGTACACCCAAGAGATGAAGGGTACAGTCTCCTTTACTGTTAAATCTGGGAAAGAAAACTGGTAAACTGATCACTTGATAGATATTTGTGTCAAAGGCAACTTTAGGCAAAAAGGAAGGATTAGTGCGTAAAGTAACTATCTTTTGAAAAATCAAATATGGTGGTTTTGAAGAGACTGCTTGGAGTTCAGAAACTCATCTTGCTTAAGTTATGGCCACCAGAAAGACTGGTCTCCAAGACAGAAATCGGAGGTCTATAGCTGATGGCTCAAAAGGTGAATGCATCAAAGTCTGCAATATTACAGTCACATCTCAAGGTGGAAAAGGGTTCCTAATTCGGGGTATAAGTAAGAAGGTACCTTTGGAAAAGGCCTTACATAACTTAGATGAAGCCAAAGGAGAAATTATCTCCAATGTGGTAGTTTCAGATAGCTGCTAACTAAACTTTGATGGCAGAGAAACTTGCCCACTTTGAAAGATGGAGGGAAGGAAATCTAAAACAGTAGGGAATGCAGCAGTGAAAGGATCCATCTCTTTCTGATGCAAAAAAACCCTATCTATTTACTCTTACAAATCTTCCTAGTCAAATGTTTGAGACGAAAATAGAATTTGGCATACTGGGTAGGAAAACCTGAAATGTCTAGCCATTATTGGAATTGGAGAAACCATGTGGTCAACTTGAGACCTGCAATATTCAAGTGAAACATCCCTAATGGGTGTGACAAGAGGTCTGCACTAGGATCCAATGTCCACGGAGGACAAACCCGGTGAGACCATAGGAAGGAAAACCAAGCTTGCCAAGGCCAGAAGCAGGCAATGAGGATTACTTTGCTCCTCAACCAGAGCTCTTTCTGAAGAAACCTGGGGATTAGAGGCAGGGAACAGTAAGCATAAAGGAGACCGGAGAGCCAAACATGAACTAGAGGATCTCCTGGTGAATGTCCCTGAGGGGGAATTAGGGCAAAGAACCTGCTGCATTTGTTGTTGGGGGGGAATGCGAATAGACTGCAGCATTGCTGACCTCATTTGTGAAAGATCATACTTGCCACTGATTGATAGACCACTTGTGGAGGCATCAGGATGGTCCTGCCAAGCTTGTCCGCTAAAATGTTGGACTTCCCTTGTATGTGCATCACTAGAAGAAAGCAGTTGGAGGAGATCACCCATTGCCATACTCTAACTGCATCTCAGTAAAGGGGATAAGACCTGGTCCCCTTCCTGCTTGTTGATGTACAAGACTACTGACATGTTGCTCATTTGAATAGCAATAGTTCCTAGTGGAAGACAGCTCTGAAGGGCCTGCAATGCTAGAATCCCCGATCTCGTCTCCAGGACATTTATATGCAAATTGGTCTCTTCTGGGGACCATGTGCCTTAAACAGTCCATCCCAAGTAATGACCCCCCCCCAAACTGGAAGATGTCAGTCATCAACGTGGCATTCAGGGAGGAAGAATAAATGGACGTCTTATATAAATCAGCTCAGATTGTATCCACCACTGCTGGGATTTTCTGCAAAACTGAGATAATTTTATTTGATGTCGTAAGGGATGCTGATGAAAAGACCATTGCATTTGCTAGAGTCCACTGAAGAATTCTCACATGAAGTTGAGCAGTGAGTATTAAAGTTATTGCAGCAGCCATCGACCCTAGGGCTCCGAGTACTACTACTTTTGCTGGGGGTGAAGGATGAGAAAGAACCTGTCTGACATGCAACATCAAAGTAAGATCTCTGTTTTGAGGCAGAAGAGCTAGACAACTGACTGTCTCTAGATGAGCCACTATAAATGCCAAGACTTGAACTGACTTGGCCAAATTGACAGCAATTCCCAGAGAGTGAGACAGTTGGAGCAAGTAATCCCTGGCTCTTTCCAGAAGATGCCTGGTCGATGCAGTAAGGAGCCAGTTGTTTAAATAAGGAAACACTCTGAATCCAAGCAGTCTAGGATGAGCTGCTACCACTACCATGCATTTGGTGAAAACCCTGGGGACTCTAGTGAGACCAAAGGGGCAGGGCTTTGAACTGGTAATAACTGGCTCCCAGTCGGAAGCTTAGGTTATCTTCAAGTGTGCCTGTTCATTTTGATGTGATAGTACTCCTCTTGAAGATCAATACAGCACATCCAGTTGTCCTTTTGTAGGAGAGGCAGAATGGACTGAACTCTGACCATCCAGAATTTGGAATTCTTTACAAACAGGTTCAGATAATTGAGATCCAAAATGGGTCTCGGGTCCCCTGTTTTCTTTGGCTCTAAAAATAACTCAGAGTAAATTCCAGATCCTCTTTGGTCTGGAAGAACCTCTTGGATGACTGTTTTGTCAAGCAGCTTCTGAATCTCTCGAGCTGCTAACTCCCTCTGATTGGGTGGAACATCAGTGGGACCTTTCCTTTGGGGAACTTGTAAAAAGGGAATGAAATATCCTCTGGATATGATCCTTTGCACCCATGAATCTTTTGTGATGGCTATCCAGTCTTTTAGGTGCAAGGACAAGCACCTCCAGACAGGGATAGTCGGGCAGCCTTTCAGAAGTGCTGAAAGGATCTGTCCGAGAAGGAATCTCAAGACCCTTCATTCTGTGGACTCCCTCTGCCATGTAGGTGGCATCTTCAGTTGTGGTATTTCCCCCCTCTGCCTCTGGGGGAAAAGTCTTCGTGTGACTCTTAGAAAGGTCCTTGAAATTTCCGAAATGACAACATTTTACCACCACGCTGATTCCTAGAAAAAAGGTCTCTGCGGGGCAGAAAAGCAGATTCCCACTGCAGACAAGGTCTTTCCATCTTTCTCACTGTGGGAAAGTGTCTCTAACGGTTGGCCCAAACAAAGAAGAGCCATCAAAAAGAGTGTTGATGAATGATGCCTTGAAAGGCTCCACAAAATTGCACAACTGCATCCAGACGTGTCTCCTAATGGCTATGCCTGAAGAGTCCACCCATAAAAAGCCTTCAGCTGTGAATGAGATTAACCTCATGGACGAGTTAGTAATTGATTGCAGGGTGGCTAGTCATGAGGAAAGAGAGTTTTGTTCCTCTGCAAACAAGGACCCATGGGTAGAATAAGAGAGCTCCTTAACCAAGTCCCTCTGTAATCTATTGAAATGTGCCAGGTAATTCAGTGACCATAAGGTAAAGGTCACTGAAGTATACACTCGCTTCCCACATCTGTCCAGTGACTTAGATTCCCTATTTGGGGGGATGGACAGTGAAATTCTGTTCAGACAGCTCCTTTTTAGCGGCTGCTGCAACAACCTTGGCGTCCACAGGGATTCCCTTGATCCAGTGTTGTCTGTCGGAGAGAGACAGCTCAAAATTTTGTCCGGACATTTGGGGATCGATCCCCAAATGGAGTGTGGTTCCTTCCATGCCCTGCGGGGGAGACACTGTCTAAAAGCTCATCCGCTGGGGGGGGGGGGTAACCCAAGATGTACGCTGTCCACACCCGAAGGTTTCCAAGAACACCAATTTCTCCTGAGAAGGGGTTAGGGAAGACTAACCACCTTTCTAGTGAAAGATCTCCAAAACATCTCCAAATGAGACATCCTCAGGTGGATGTCTAAGGGACCTTTCCCATTCATCAAAATCTGTGTTCTCTCTGAGGGATTCCTGTGGGGAGTCCGAGTGCCTCACCTTCCATGACCTCTTCCGGGGAACCTCTGCAGTGGGGTGCTCTGGAGAGGTGTGGGAAGAAGCAGGGAGTTCCTTGGCAGGAAAGTACAGTTTTGTACCTACCATAAATGTAGATGTTCGAAGATCCACATTGCTGCAGTCCTTACACTTGGGTAGTCCGCTGTCCTCGGTCGGCCCGAATATCAAAGTATAAGGCTGACGTCGGTCAAGGCGCATTAGACTGACATCAGGACGTCAGGGTACAAATGCGCATGACCGACGTCATATCCTCAGTCTTTTCTTGCCCCAGATGTCAGAAGACCCTAAAAGAAAGGTCAAAACCAAAAGACAGCAAACCACCAAGCCACCACCCTGCACTAACACTATGTACAATATATACAATAAATACAATATTTACAATCCACCCCACACCACCGCCTCTAAAAACAGAGGGGAAGGAGGGAGGGTTAATTGGACTGCAGCAATGTGGATCTTCGAACATCTACATTTATGGTAGGTACAAAACTGTACTATGTTCTTCATCTCACATTGCTGCAGTCCTTACACTTGGGTAGAATCCCAAAGCAGAGGTAAGGGAGGATGGCACAACTATAAAGCAGCAGAAGCTGCCAAAATGCCCTGTAAAATAGCAGTGGCAAAACCAGCCCTAGATTTAGAGTAAAGTGGAAGGTGATAATGCTTAGAGAAAGTATGCACTGAACTCCAAGTAGCTGCCTCCAAAATATCCTTAGTTGCCACCCCCCTTAAAAAAGCTGTCGAAGTGGCAGTAGCCCTAGTGGAATGAGGCCTAATTCCAACTGGAATCTCCTTACCATGATGGGAATAGCAGAAAGCAATACAAAACCCAATCCACTTAGAAATAGTTTGTTTCGACACAGGCCTGCCCTGAGAACTCAAAGCAAAAGAAACAAATAACTGCTGAGACTGCCTGAACCCTTTAGTCCTGCTCAAATAATAACGCAACTGCCTGTGTACATCTAAAGTGTGCAAAATCTTTTCCCCTTTATTTTGGGGATTTGCATAAAAAGTAGGCAAATGAATAGTTTGGTTTAAAGCCACACTAGAAACCACCTTAGGCATAAAGGAAGGATTAGTACGCAAAGATACCCTATCCTTATGGAAAATTAAGAAAGGCTCAACTGCCATAAGGGCCTGCAATTCAGAAACCCTTCTTGCAGAGGTAATGGCCAACAAAAAAGCAGTCTTCCATGATAAATATTTCAACTCAGCAGTAGCTGCAGGCTCAAAAGGTTGTAGAGTGAGTTTCTCCAACACAAAATTGAGGTCCCAAGCAGGAGTAGGAGCTCTACGTGGGGGTCTTATATTCTTTGCCCCTCTAAGAAATTGCTTGAACAAAGGGTGAGAAAACAATGGTGGGTCACAATCATAGTGAGCCGAAATTGATGCAGCATGAACCTTAATAGAAGAGAAGGACAAACCTTTGTCCAGTAACTCAGTAAGATACTGAAGAGCCATACTTAAATTAGGCTCAGAAACATCAAAATCCTTTGCAGCACTCCAACATAAAAATCTCTTCCATTTATCTGCGTACACTTTCCTTGTACTAGGCCTTCTAGCTTCCAAAATAACATTCAAAACTTGCTGTGGAAGTTGAGACCTTCTATGGTTCAAAACAGAATATGCCAGGCTGTTAGGTGAAGAGAGTGAAGCTTGACATTGAGTAAATGACTGTCCTCCTGAGACAACAGGTGTGGAATCGAAGGCAAAGGCCATGGAGGCTCCCGTACCAGACTTCTCAGTAATGGGTACCAGTGCTGTCGAGGCCAATCTGGAGCTATTAAAATCATCCTTGGCTTGTCCTGTCTGACCTTTAGAAGTACCTTTGGGAGGAGAGGCAGAGGTGGAAAGGCATACACATGAAGATTGCTCCAATTGAAAGAAAGAGCATCCACTTTCCAAGCTGTGGGATGAAACCTTTTCGTGCAAAACTTTGGCAGCTGGTGGTTTAGTGGAGAAGCGAACAGATCTATGTCTGGAGTTCCCCATGACACTGTCAATTTCTGAAATACATGAGGATCCAATTTCCACTCGTGGGGATCCATAATTCTTCTGCTCAACACATCTGCTAAGGAGTTCTGTGCTCGGCAGAAACCTTGCCTGAAGATGAAGCTGTAAACTGAGAGCAGTCTCCCACAAAAGCATTGCTTGCCTGCATAGAGGATAAGAATGTGTTCCCCCTTGCTTGTTGATGTACCACATGACAGTTGTGTTGTCTGTTAGAATCAACACCTGCCCTGGAAGAAGTAAATCCTTGAAAGCTATTAATGCAAACTGGACTGCTATCATCTCCTTCAGGTTGATATGTAGATGTTGTAGTCTGGCAGGCCACTTGTCTTGTATCCACTTTCCATTTAAATGAGCTCCCCAAGCTTTGTCTGAGGCATCTGTCGTTAGAATCGGACTCGCCTCTGGCCGGGTCACAGAGAGTCCCTTGTTTAGGTGACATTCCTGAGCCCACCACAAAAATTCCTTTTGAATGCAAGGTATTATTTGAATGACAGTGTCCAGATCCTGGCAGTGCTGTGTCCATACGTTTTTGAGATACCATTGTAGCTTCCTCATATGCAGTTTGGCATTGGGAAGCACCAGAATACAAGATGCCATGAACCCCAAGGCTTGAAGGACTGTCCTTGCAGTCAGCCTGGACTGATGAGACAATTGATGAAAGTAAAGGGAAAGATTCTTTTGTTTGTCCGGGGTCAAATAGGCCATCTGGGATGCTGTATTCAGTCTTACACCCAGAAAGCACATGTCCTGAGAGGGTACTAGACTGGACTTTATTTCGTTCACAGAATACCCCAGGCATCTGAGCACTGCTATCACATATTCCAAATGATGAAGAAGCTCGTCCCTTCCTTGAGCCGGAATCAGGCAATCGTCCAAATAAGGATAGATCTGTATCCCTTTTAGCCTGAAGAAAGCTATCACTGGAGCCAGAACTTTCGTGAACACTCTGGGCGCAGTAGATAAGCCAAAGGGCAATGCAGAGAACTGATAATGAGAAGTCCCAGCCCGAAAACGCAGATACTTTCTGCAACTCAGTCTGATAGGAACATGAAGGTAAGCCTCCTTGAGATCCAAAGTTACCATCCAATGATCTTTGCCCAGCAGAGGTAAAAGCTGTTGTAACGTCAACATTTTGAACTTGGGAATGTCCAGATAAGTGTTGAGGATAGATAAATCCAAAATTGGTCTCCACGTGTTCCCTTTCTTTGGTACTAGGAACAGGCGAGAATAAAATCCTAGGCCCACTTCTGGCATAGGAACCGGCTGTATGGCCCCTATTTGAAGTAACTGAGAAATTTGTTTGTGAGCCTCTATTCTTTGCTGAGGAGGAACGTCTGGCATGCCTTTGAAAGGAGGCAAGGTATGGAACTAAAACCTGTAACCTCGGTGAATGATATCCAATACCCATCTGTCCTGGGTAATTAAACTCCAATTTTCCTTGAAAAGTGCCAATCTTCCTCCCAAAGGTGCTGCCAGACGAGAAGGCTCTGGCAGCTGAAAAGGTAGGTCATTGGGTCTGTTTACGAAAGGACTGACCCCTGCCCTCACCCGAAGACTGTGCAGGTGAACTCCCTGTTCTAGGCCTAAAAGAGCCCTGAGCTCTGCCCCTACCACGTCTAGATCTACCTCTAGACTGGGAATCATAAGAAGGATACGTCTACCCCTTGGTAGGCCAATTTCTACTAAACTTCGGAGGCTGAACCTGCAAAAAATCTTTAACAGTCTGCATAGACTTAGCCTTGTCTTCCATTTTCTTTAAGACTGCCTCAACAGGTGAACCAAACAACACATCAGATTGTAAAGGAGCATCTAAAATCCTTGTCTTAACATGGTCAGACAAATTCTGATCCCTCAGCCAGGCGTGCCTGCGAAGAACTGACCCAGTAGCAGCCACCCTAGATGAGGCCTGTACAGCATCAAAACCACATTGCAAAGAATGCTTACCCACCTGTTCAGAAACATGTACTAAATCTTGTAACTCTTTACACTCAATACCTTCCGCCAGAGCATCTACCTTAGACTTCAATTGAGATAGCAGATAGTTTTGGTATTTCAACATGTGAAACTGGCAATTCAAAGCCCTCATAGCTAGGGTGGAAGAAGTATAGACTTTCTTTCCCCATCTATCCAAAGCCCTGGCCTCTTTATCTGGAGGAACCGGATTTTTAACAACAGAAGCCTTAACACCCTTAGGCCCCTGACTAACAGTTTCTGGGTCCGCCCTAGGACTCTTAAAAAGATACTTATGAGCTTCAGGCACCCTATAATACCTATCCGGCTTAACAGGAGCAGGAGGCAAAGAATCGGGATTAAGAGAAGCCTCCGCAAACACATCTTCCACAACGTCCAGAACAGGGGGTATAGCCAAAGGCCTATGCTGGGGTAAAAACAAAAATTCACTAAGCCTTTTCCTGGAATCAGAGAAGTCCTGACCTTCCCACTTAAAATGCTCCCTCATGGAATGAAGAGTCTCTGAAAAAGAAAAATCTTCAGGAGGAGAAGCAGAAGGAGTAGAATCATCCACATCAGAATCAGAATAAGGAGAATACTCCTGCAAGTCTTCTGCCGAAGACACTGAAACATCCGAAGCCTGCTCAAAACTCCCCAACTCAGGTTCCACCCTAGGTCTCTTATCAGGAGGGGGCAAAGAACCTCTAATCAAAGTAATCAAATCTTCTGCCATTTTAAGCATATGCTTCTTGGGCACAGAACCTGAAGAACTAGGGGAGACACCAACTGAAGCTAAACCTGGCCTGCCTCTGGGAGAAGCCTTGGCAACAGAAGGAGAGGGCCTAACCACCCTAGGAAGGGAAGGGAGTACAGTAACCTGAGAGGCCCCTTCAGCCTGACCTGCCTCCTGAGAGGCCACATCCTGCAATAACAAAGTCTCCCCCTGGGACTCCAGAGAAACCTCCGGTGGAACCACCGGCTCCACCGACACCTCTAAAGAACCGGCGTCCGGTACGGACGGTTCTTCTTGCCTAGGCTAAGCTGCTTTGTCCTTGCGCTTCTTCGAAGAAGCGGGCGTCGGAGTATCCGATGGCATATTATAATTGCACCGCTTCCCGAAGACTAACCTGGCACAATCTAACCTTCTCTTAATAGTGCGCTTATTGAATCTAGCACAAAAGCGACACCCCACAACGTCGTGCTCAGGCCCTAAACAAGGAATACACAAAGTATGATAATCTCTATGCGGTATCTGCTTCCCACAAGAAATACAGTTATTCACTTTTTCTGACATCCGGTAAACCACTGAGGCAAGAAAAAACTAAAATATTCCCCAACGGGGTACTTAGCCAACTTTGACTCGGTCTGAAACTCCGAATTCGAAAAATCTCAGAACGCCAACCGGCACTTGCAACGCTGCTTCTGCATCGGACCATGCGGCAAAAAAGACTGAGGATATGACGTCGGTCATGCGCATTTGTACCCTGACGTCCTGATGTCAGTCTAATGCGCCTTGACCGACGTCAGCCTTATACTTTGATATTCGGGCCGACCGAGGACAGCGGACTACCCAAGTGTAAGGACTGCAGCAATGTGAGATGAAGAACATCTGATTGGAAGCTCATATGCGCTGGCTTTCCCTGAGGTGTAGGATGAGCATACTCAGACAAACGAACTGAAGAGGGAATAGGAAATGGATCCAAAGACGCAAGTGTCAAAACTGGTCTGGGGTGACAGCAAACTCTCTCCACCATCTGGAAGGTGGAAGGATTAGGAAGCAGAGGACAATCCATCTGGACCAGAGATTCTCACCGCAGATGATCCAATGCCCTCCTCAACTCTCTGCTACAGAGCTGTCCAATGCCGAAGCCCCAAGGGAAAGCGATGGCTCCAAAATGTTTGGAGAAGTCAACTCCTAGTATCTGATGCCAAAGCTTTGGCTCCAAGAACAATCGTGCTCCACAGGGGTAAGAGACAATCAGATCAGGGAAGTCACTATAGTGGAGGACAGAAGAATCTTCAGATCTGACACTTCGACTCTACTGGATCAGAGAAGGTGTGATAACACACTGAAAAGAAGGTTTAAGGCTCTTGGATCCGATGGAAAACAGGGACGGCAGGACCCCCATTTGCATCTGTGTTCTAAGGAATTTTCTACTCATCTTATCCACCTCTACCTCAGAAAGACTTCGGGAGGACCTAGCAGAGGAAGAACTGGAAGGTGGCCTGGAAAGCTTTTTAAGAGTCTCCTGAAGAAAAGGAGACCTCAAACTCGGGGATACTGGCTCCAGGGAAAATCTTGGGCTATGGAGCCAAGAAGACTTGGCAACAGTAGATGTCAGATCTGAAGACGTCTGATCCAAAATCTTTCAAACCTTCTTAGGAGGCTCTGAAGTAAGTACTGACTTAGGAGACGACACAGAGGAGCGTTTTCGGTGCTCCCTGGGCTTCTTGGGTTGGGGGGGTTTGAGCCCCTGATGATGAACTACCACAATAAGGGGCAGAAGGTGGAAGGAGGCCTTTTAAAACAAGCTTGTTCTTCCTATCACTAATGGCCCTGGCATTAAACTCTGCACAAATGGAGCAGGAGTGTACAAGTGTGCCGGGTCTAGACAACAGACGTACTCCCTGTGGCCATCAGAATTGGGGACCTTATGCCCAGAGAAGTGCACTTTTTGAATCCAGCAGGGTTTTCTGCCACACTATAAGGCATCATGCGACAGAAAACCTACAAACAAGGGAGAAAAGGAAAAGATTTTTTTAAATAGTTATAATAGTTAGAAAAAGAGAAATACCAACAATGGTATGACTATAAAATACCTCAAAGCAAGGTAACAGAGGAAGAAAGGTATCCAGCAATGGTAACGAAGATTACCAAAAAAGTACCTTCATTTTGGTAGCTAGAAAGTTTATAAGACAGGTTAGGGATAAGGGAGAAACTATTAATAATAACAAGGAAATCATATTTGAAGAGAAGAAATATAAATGTTTGCACTCAATAAATCCAAAACAAGCTCAAGAGATCGCAATTCCATCCAAACCTGAAGAATGGCAAACAAAATCTGAGGTAACAGTGGTCAGGGACTTTATAGGTAAGGGAAGAGCTTGAGAGTCGGATCCTAGAATCTAGAGAAAGTGGCCAATGCAGATCAGAGGATCGGATCTCAACCTATTCATTGAGGAATGAATGAAAATGACATCAGATCTTTAACTTCCAGCAGTCTCAAATAAGCTGCTATCACTGCCATGCCTTTGGCGAACAGCCTGAGAGTTGTGATGAGTCCAAAGGGCAAAGCTCTGTACTGATAATAACTGGCTCACATTCAAAAGCAAACTGGTTAGAAAGGCCTTCTATATAGCCCACCTTATCACTTATCAAGCCCATAACTGAATACAATGCCCCATTTGGGATGCACCTTACCCGACACCTGCAGCAACTGGAAAGACCCTGAAAGTACCTCCCCAAGAGGATCAAGGGACTCAAACAGATGCCCTATGCAGTTCGGCTAAAGAAACTCCAGCTCTACTCAGTTGCGTACCGCCTACTCAGAGACGATCTGTGTCTGACATATAAAGCCATGTCCAACCCAGAATTAATGGACATGCTCCACCTCAGGAAATCCAAATCCCTTAGAGCTACACGCTCCAGGGATTTGAACCTCAGCACAGAAATAAATAGGACATGCTGGAGGGACAGATTCATACCCCAGAGGCTCCCTTCACTCTGGAACAAAATCCCAATCCATGTTAGGCAGGGCCCCTCACTGACCCTCTTCAAGAGAAATCTTGACGAGTGGATGGGAGATCGTAAGTTTACCCCTGGGATCTCTTCTGTGTCCCTGCTTGACAGAGGTACAGTAAACTAATCTTAAAAGGGCTACCTTCTGTGACCTACTATACAGAGCCACAGTCAACTAATCTAAAAGGGTGGTGACAGCCAAACACACTCTGGCTAGGCTTATAAATGCCCTAGGGCAGATAGCCTACTGTCAACCTATGAACCTAAATGAACTTCCTGATGCCCTTGCTATCTTTTTGTTAAACATCTTTATTAAAATATCACTTAAGACATACACACACATACATTAACAGAAAAGAAAACAAACCATATTAACATTTTCACCACTTACATACATTA
Source organism: Protopterus annectens (assembly GCF_019279795.1). Classification (NCBI taxonomy): domain Eukaryota; kingdom Metazoa; phylum Chordata; order Ceratodontiformes; family Protopteridae; genus Protopterus; species Protopterus annectens. Next base: position 362,096,504 of record NC_056748.1, read on the forward strand.
TACATTATGTTTTCCTTCTTTACAGCAACTTTCAGTCCAACAATACATAAATCGCTCAATTCCTGACTTCCAGTAAACCTCACTCCTCCTCCTTTGGAGCATTATTCTGAAAGCATTATTCCCACAAATTCCATTTATTTCTATGCAATTTGCTCCTTTCCTTTTCTAAACATCTCTCTTCCAGTTCTTTTCTCACTTTGGCTTTGATTTTGATTTCCATTTTCTAGTAAAAAGAAGTTATGCACTCACCATAACGTTCCATGTTTGTAGTCCATCTCACCCTTCATTCTTACATACAGGATCAGAGCCAATCCTCGGCTCTGACTCAGCCTATTACAAAGCTCAAAATCTCTTAGTTGGCTCATGGCTAGGTAGGTATCCCATAGTGCACTAGTACAATCCCCAGATCTTGTTTGCTGCTAAACTATAGAAAGATAGAAAAAAAATATTATCCAGAAAGAACAATAATGAAAGGTCTCCAGGGCAACACTACCCTGTCTCCAGATCCTTCCAGGATGGGAGTAGATGGGTGGGTTTGTGAGAATGAAGGGCGAGATGGACTACAAACATGGAACGTGATGGTGAGTACATAACTTCTTTATGTTCTGTAGTCCATCTCACCCTTCATTCTTACATATGGGTTTGGAGCCGATCCTCTACTCCGACTCGGCCTATTACAAACCTCAAAGTCTTCTAGTTGGCTTGTGGCTAGGTAGGTATCCCACGGTGCACCAGTATAATCCCCAGATGTTATTTGCTGCTAAACTATAGAAAGACAGAACAAAAACTATTCAGAAAGAAAAATAATAAAAGGTCTCCACCTGTTACAGAAATGTTTTCTGTCTCCAGATCCTTCCAGGACGGAGGTAGGAGGGTGGGTTTGTAAGAATGAAGGGCAAGATGGACTACAAACATGGAACGTTATGGTGAGTACATAACTTCTTTATGTTCTGTAGTCCTATCTCACCTTCATTCTTACATATGGGACAGCGTTCCTAGCGCCTTATTCTTGGGTGGCTCACAGAAAAATACTCCTGAGTACCATGGAACCAAAGGAGGCTCTACCTCTAGAGGTCAAGTCCAATTTGTAATGAGTAATAACAGTGTGAGGGGCAGCCCAGGTTGTTGCTGCACAAATATTATCAATTGGAAGCCTGGCATGAAAGGCTGCAGAAGCAGACTGGGATCTTGTAGAATAAGCCTTAATTTTGAACAGCAAAGGCTTTCCATCAGAAGAATAAATGTAGGATATACAACTGGAAATCCAATTCGAAAGGGACACTTTGGAAACTGGGAGACCTAATCTGGAGTCGCGGAAGGATACAAACAACTGGTCTGACTTCCTGAATTCCTTGGTCTGGTATAGATAGAACCTTAATTGCCTGTGAATGTCCAACTGATGAAATCTGTATTCTGCTGCGTTGGAATGATTAGGAAAGAACACCGGCAGCTCTATAGTTTGGTTCAAGATATTATGAGTACACACCTTAGGGACAAAAGATGGATTTGTACGAAGAGATACTCTAACTTTGTGGAAAATCAAATAAGGGAGCATGATAGACAGAGCTTGTAACTCTGATACTCGTCTAGCAGATGTGATGGACACCAGAAAGAAAGTCTTCCAATACAGAAACTTCAACGAACACGAATGAGCAGGTTCAAAGGGTGGAGACGTTAATTTGGATAGGACGACGTTTAGATCCCATGAAGCTACCGGTTCCAGAAATGGAGGTCTCAGCAAAGTAGCACCTTTAAAGAAGGTTTTACACGATCTGTGTGATATCAGATTAGACTCATGTTGACCCAAATGAAAATTTGATATTGCTGCCAAATGAACCCTAATTGTGGCAGCAGCAGAACCCTGGTGAAAAAGTTCAGACAAAAATTCTAAAACCATTGGAATGGATATGGTGTAAGGGTCAACATTTCTTTCCTCAGCCCAGATAGAAAACCTTCTCCATTTGCTGGTGTATAACTTTGTAGTGGAGGGTTTGTAAGAAGACGTGAGAATGTGGATCACAGCAGGTGCAAAACCATGAAGCTTGACTAGGGATGGAACTGGAGCAGCCAAGCTGTCAAACTGAGGGTGTGGAGGCTGGGGTGAAGAGCACCTGACATGTGCGTCAAGAGATCTGGCACTGGGTCCAGAGTCCATGGATCGTCTAGGAGATGAGGCCTGAGAAAGGGGAACCAAACCTGACGAGGCCAGTAAGGAGTGATGAGAATAAATTTGCTTTCCAACAGTTTCGCTTTCTGAATCACCTAAGATATGAGAGGAAAGGGGGGAAAGGCATAAAGGAGACCCAGGGGCCAATCATGAACAAGTGTGTCTCCCGGTGACTCCCCCGGAGGGGGGATAAGGAAAAAGTAGCTGCTGAATTTGGAGTTGATCGGACTGGCGAAAAGATCGCAGCAAGGCTGTCCCCATTTGCAGAAAATCTGTTCCACTATTTCCTGCTTTAGAGACCAATCGTGAGGCATCAAGATAGCCGACAAACTCAACTGGGCAATCACATTGGTTATCCCTGGGTTATGCGTTGCCACTAGAAAGCACTGGGAAGACATTGCCCATTTCCAATCACGAATAGCCTCTCGACAAAGGGGGTAAGATCTGGTTCTGCCTTGTTTGTTGAGATACCATACTACTGACTTGTCTGACTGTATTGCTATCGTCCCAAGAGGAAGAAGGTCATGGAGTGCTTGCAATGCCAGAAGCACCACCCTCATCTCTAGAACACTGATTATGCAGGTGAGCTTCGTGATCTTGCCATGTGCCTTGGACAGTCCTGCCTAGATAATGCCCCCCCCTATCTGTGAGGCCTCCATGGTCACACTAGCAACGGGTTGGAGAGGAAGGAATGGGGTGCCTATCGTTAGTTGGTTGGGTTGGATCCACCAACGGAGGTCCTTTTTGCTGGACTCTGTTAAAATGATGTGGTGGGATAGAGGCAGTTGTTGAAAGGACCACTGGGACGATAGGAGCCACTGAAGAATCCACATGTGCAATCTGGCAAGAGGGACTAGCAATATGGTGGAGGCCATGGTTCCCCAAGAGTTTCAGCAATGTCTTTGCCTTGACTTTCCAGAGAGGGAGTAGTCAAAGGACTTGTTGTATGACGTTCTGTGCTCTTTCTGCTGGAAGACGAGCTATTTCTGCACCTATAAAAGTCACAAACTGAGAGGGTGATAAGGCAGACTTTTCCCAATTTAGAGTAATCCCCAACTGGGCACAAAGTTGGATAGTGGAGTCTCTGGTTTGAAGAAATAGATGCCTGGTGGAGGTGGTCAGGAGCCAGTCGTCCAGGTATGGAAACACTTAGAATCCTAGACGTCTCAGGTGAGCTGTCACTACTGCCATACACTTGGTGAACACCCTGGGGGCTGTGGTGAGACCAAAGGGCAGAGCACGAAACTGGTAGTGACTGGCTCCCAGCCGGAAGCGTAGATGGCTCCTTGATGCTCTGTCCATTTTTATGTGGTAGTATGCATCTTGGAGGTCTATTGAGCACATCCAAGTGTCTTTCCCTAATAGAGGGAGAATAGACTGTAGTGTCACCATCCGGAACTTGTCCTTCTTTATGGATTCATTTAATTTGCTGAGGTCCAAGATGGGCCTCCAGTCCCCTGTACATTTTGGCACTAAAAAGAATCTGGAGCAAGTTCCGAATCATACCTGGTCTGTGGGAACGGTTTGGATGACTCTGTTTGCGAGCAACTTGTTCACTTCTACAGTTGCTTGATCCCTGTGATTGGGTGGAACATCCAGGATCCTCTTGAGAACATGAGGTGGAAGAGAAAAAGGTATGGAATAACCTCTGGTGATAATTCTTTGTACCCATTTGTCTCGGGTGATGCTTAGCCAGGTTTCTGGATACAAAGAAATGCGACCCCACGACTGGCTCCAGAGAAGCACAGCCAAGCCCCACATCAGGAGTGCTGGTAGGGTCGACCTCGAAACGAATCGTGGCCTCCCTGGATTTGCGGTACACCCCTGCCTCTAGGATGACTTCTACCATTTGCTCCTTCTCCGCTGCCTCTGAAGGAGGAGTCACCCTGTGCATCCGGGAAAAACCTTGAACCACATCTTACCACCTCTCTGAACCTTGGGGTATGGTCTAGAGGGGACGGTAAAACGTACTCCCACAGCAGATAGCATTTTCCCTTCTTGCTCGTACCTGGTGAGTGTATCTTTTACCCTGGGTCCAAACAAGGAAGAAACGTCAAAGGGGGCGCTGATAAAGGTAGACTTGAATGGCTCTGCAAAATTACACAAGCACATCCAGGAGTGCCTCCTAAGGGAAACTCCTGAACCAGCTGCCCTGCTCGCTCCATCGGCTGCATAAGAAATCAGCCTTATGGAGGAGTTAACAATGGAATTCAAGGTGGACAACTGAGCAGACACCTTATCAGGGACTCCTTCAGTAGATGTACCTTGTACAGTCTCTCCCAACTCCTTAAGGAGATCTCTCTGAAGCCTTGTAAAATGTGTTGGGTAGTTCAGTGATCTGAGAGTGAATGCCGCTGACGAAAAGATACACTTCCCGTATCTGTCCATCGTTCGAGACTCTTTGTTCGGCGGATGGACAGATGAAGAAGTCTCCGCTAGTTCCTTCTTAGTGGCCACCACCACGGCATCTACAGGAATGCCCTTGGACAAAAATTCCTTCTCCTTGGGGGCTGACAAAAATGTATTAGGTCTCCTGGGGACTGGCTCCACAGAATCAGGAGTCTCCCGCACCTTTTGACTAACAAGGTCTAGAAGTTCGTCGAAAGGTGGAGACACCCAAGAGGCTGAAGGTTGAGACCCGAAAGTCTTCTGGTACACCAGTACTCCTCATCAGAAGTGGTAACAGTGGATCAGCTGCACCTCTGCTTAAGGATCTTTAAGATATCTACAAAGGAGACATCATCAGAGGACGACTTGGGGGACCCTTCTGACTTCTCGAGGTCGGTCTCGGAGGTAAGAGACTCATCCTGGGAGTCTACATGCTTCCTCTTGCATATCCTCTTCCGAGGGGGCTCCTCAGAAGGATATTCTGGGGAGGTCTCAGAAGAGTGGGGGACACCAGCCAGGGGCTCCTGAGGCTGCGAGTCTCTGCTGTCGAGAGAGGGAGTAGGTGCTGAGATGGAGGTCAGTGCCCAAGGGGGAAGAGTGTCAGTACTCCTGGGTGGAGCTGATGAGTGGAACAGCACACTCCACATCATCTCGAAGGCAGAACTCTCCGGCTCCAAAGACCTCCTTGGCTCCAAGGAGACAGAGGAAGTCATTGGCTCCAGAGCCATTGGCTCCGAGATAGATGTAGGATCTGAGCTCACCCTAGCCGATTCACAGAGAAGGCGACTCGGAACCGAAGAGGTCTGGGTCCAAGTGTCCCTCTTGGGGCCGACTGGGGAACTTCGGCTCCTAGACACCCAGGATGGCACCGAAGGTGTCGGAGTGGAACTTGGCTTCGAGACAGCCTCGGGGGAGCTGGAACCGAGGGTTCCACAACCAGCGGTACTGAACACTCTGTCTCCGAAAGCCCAGCATGGCTCAGAGGAGGAACCACAGTAGGGGAAATGGACTCAAGTGGCTCCGGGTCTGCCTGGGTCAGAGCCAACAGCATTTTTGGCAAGGTAGACGACTTCAGGAGTCTCAGCACTACTCTCTACACATCTTCTTCTGATAGGCTCCTGGAAAATCTGGAAGACAGTGTGGGAGATCTGGACCTCTGTAAGATAGGGGACCTTAAAGTTGGGGAGACTGGCAATGGATCTCTGGACTGGCTCCGATGTTTGCTATCAGTAGTCGGCTCCGAAATGCATGGGGCCGACACTGGAGTCATAGTATCAACGGCCTCGATCTGTTCCAAGATCAGTGGAGCTGAGGAGGGAAAAGCCTTGCCTGGTTTAGAAAGTTTAGGAGGCAGTTCCGAAGCACCGGATGGCGCCGGGGAATGCCTCTTGGAAGGTTTAGCCTTTTCTTTTTTACATGCAGGAGATTTGGAGGAAGAAGATGAACTGGCTAAGTCTTCCTTGAAAGGAGGCTTGAGGAGACCTTTTAATATTAGTTTATTCTTCCGCTCCTGTAAGACCCTGGAACTGAAAGAATGGCAAAACGAACCAGTTTTTTGCAGATGCATGGCTTCGAGGCAATGCACACAATTACTGTGACCATCGGTAACTGATATTTTCTGACAGCATTTAACACATTTCTTAAACCCAGAGGGTTTATGATCTTTTTCCTCTTTAGGCATGGTACTGGAAAAGCAGCAAAAAAGACACAACCCAAACACGAGGACTAGGTCCTCTAACTTAAATGGGCCTAGCCCTTATCGCACTAACACTCACACACCATGAGGACTAGGTCCTCTAACTTAAACGGGCCTAGCCCTGGGCAGAGTAAAAGAGAAACTAGGTCCTCTAACTTAAACAGACCTAGAAAAGAGAAGACTAAAGGTCAGAAACTACCAAATATACTGCACACACACAAAGTATGAACCAGAAATTTTCCAACGGTCTCAGAGGAAATTATACTCAAATCCTACGTCATAGAACAAAAAAGGGTCGGAAATATCAAGAACCCTTGTCGACTAAATAGCTAAATATCCGACTAATATCTTGGCGGAAAAGGTCTAATGCTAACTCTCCAATACTAATAAACACAGCACACTAATAAACACTGTACATGGAAAAGGTTAAATTGAGCGCAAACGCTCACCTTAATAGTAAACACTAATATCTAAGTAATAACTATTAAACTACCAAACTCTCTACACTAATAAGCACAGCAAATAAAAACAAGAAGCAAAAACGCCCGTTACATAGAAAAACTGGCACACAGGATACCAAAGAGAACAACAAGGCCAACCAGTTCTCAACAATAAGTATCTAAAATGAAAAAAGAAAACACTTCTGCAAGACTGAAACTACTCTAACGACTGATAAACACTAGCACAAACTATACAACTAGAAAGGTTAAACTGCAATACATTAAAAATAGCAAAAAGTGTTAAACTTAGCCACAGCCAAGAAAAAGCACATCTGAACTCGTCAACGTGGCAAACGAGATCTGAGGATTATACTGGTGCACCATGGGATACCTACCTAGCCACGAGCCAACTAGAAGACTTTGAGCTTTGTAATAGGCCGAGTCGGAGCAGAGGATCAGCTCTGAACCCATATGTAAGAATGAAGGCAAGATAGGACTACAGAACATCTGCTTTTTTGGCAGCTCTGATGGTCTCTCTACCCCGAGTCAGTAATCAAGGAGTCTCAATCCTCACCACTAACACAGGTGAGAGATGGTCGCTAAAAACAGGAATGGATTTACACAGTATTGTCAAATGCAGCTTTTTACATCAAGCACAATTTCTCCCAACCGCACACAAGGAACACGCTTCAGACCTGGGATTGGACTATCTGTCTCTCCAGATCCCAAAACAAAACTCACTTTGGAGCACTGTGTCCAAGTTCCAAGTAGTTGACACACCCACACCTGGGTATTTGATTTTCACACACACACACACACACACACACACACACACACACACACACACACACACACACACACACACACACACACACCTTCTGCCCAGACTACAGGGTAACTACACTGCCACCAGTCAACCACTCTAAGGCTTTTACAAGAGTATCAATTATACTGAGTAAACTCAACACTATTATAAAATGGTAGTGTAACCAAAGCCACAAGGCTTTTCGGAGTGGCCAAGGCATTACTAAAATATGCATAAGCACTCTCAAGATATTAAAAGTATTCTCTAAAAGACTAGCCTCAATGTAAGTTATAAAAATATTTAATAATAAAGTAGAAAACATGAGCATACTAACCAAGTACAATAAACACCAGTTTCACTCACAGGAGAAATAAAAAAAAGCAACACAGTTGGACAAATTCAAACGGATGCAGAACAACAATACTTAACTAATCTGACTATTTCCTGACTGTCTAAAGAACAACTGTTCCCTAGTGAACTTAAATACAGCAAGGCAAGATTAGATGCAGAGATGCTTACTTCCACAAGGCAAAGTGATGAGTTTGTAACTTCTAAATGAACTGAACTGAACTAACTCAACTGACAGTGATAACTGACATAGATTGTTTGGTACTTTTCCATTATCGGGGCAACAGTCATGAGCGCTTGGAACCCTAGTACTCATTATAATGTTGATTGTTCAGCTGCTGCTGATGTGCACACACACTTATTTTCCTGTCAGATGTATAAAATGTGGTCGATCACATTTAATAAATAATGACAATCATTTGACTTCTAGACTTGCTTTATTCCAAATAATGCATGCCGACAGGGTTTGAAAGGAAGTGAATTAGCATGCATTTTTTGGAGAAAAACAAGTGTATAACTCAAATGACTGCCATTATTTATTAAATGTGATCGACCATACTTTTCTCCTAAAACCGCCAGTTGTAGGGAATGCGGAGGGGTGTGAGCCGACATTAAGAGAGAGTTGAGAGGTATATGTATATGGGACACACATTAATCAGATTGTGTGAAAAGGCAGGTAAATGCCATGGTCACACTTTCGGACAGGGTGAAACAAAGAGTAAAAGAAATGCATGCATATGTCTTTCTTTTAACGTAAATCACAGTCTCAATACTGAAAGCCCCCCCCCCCCAAATAAATAAATAGACTGATGTGGTCTTAGTGGTGTTTAATTAACATATACCTGCAATGCACTGGCTTTGCCACATGCCTACAAGGGAGTGTGCATGAGAGTGTATGGTATGAATGAGTTGTAATATTTTCTCTTTATGAACTGTTAACATTTTCTTACACTTGAATTTCTGCACTTTGTTATCAGCGGCAATACATTTAGGCACTCACACGGTGCTTCATTTCTTTCCTATTTAGCTAATGAACAATCGCTTTTCATTTCTGTCTAGTTAGTCCGAGACTGTCATGTGAAAACAAAACGAAATCAGGAAGTATGGGGTTTTGTCCAGTCGGATTATCCCAGTAAACAAATGTTAAGTGAATAAATCAAAATTTAAGGGGCGTGATTATCAAACAAAAACTACACTGTGACTGGATTTATAGGTTTCCTTCAGCACACTTGTTTTCCCGGTACATTAACTGAATAATTTATGACGCACGATTGTCATAATCAGGAAGTATTTGTTGCCCCGATAACGGAAAAGTACCGATTGTTTATATCAGGTTCCAAAGAAAACAAAACAAACTGCTATGAGAGTTCCATACTTTCAGTGCTGGTTATACAATGACATTACATTTGATCACCTGACTCAATACACGCTCAGAGCTTTGCTAAGATCTGCTGCAGTATCTGCAAACTATAGAACAACTTCAAAAACTTCTACTCTTCACTTCCAGAATTCTCTGTTTAAACATATACATTTAAATCAGTTGTTAACACTGTTGATACATTTTTAACACGAGCATCTGTAGAAGTCAGTATGACAGTCAAATGAGACAGAATTTTTAAAAACTCCAGCTAGCTATGCTGGCATATGTTACACATGCATTGCCCTATTCTCCCCGGCACAGTTGGCAATACCTCACATCATCACAGCAGCCAGTATTACTAAAAGTAATAACGCCTTAGTTTGTCTAGGCAATTCAGATCTAGTGTCCCAGCTCAAAAGAATCATTTCTTTAGTTAGAGCCAGTTGCTCACCCAGCATTTATAACAGAGTATTTTGGGGGGATTTTTTTTTTAAATCTGCCAACTTATTACACCCTCAAAAACATGTTCTAAGTTACCTCTTTTTTCAATATTACACCTCCAACACTAGCTATCTACCTGAGGAAAAATTCTTTCAAGTTTGCTTGGGATAGAAATATAACTAAGGAAACACTTCCAAACAAAAATCCTAAACCTTCTGGAATCTGTTTCATACTTTGGAGCCACATCCATATCCTCCCAATGTTCCCTTTTAAACTGCTTTTCCAGTTTCTCTTCCCAATTTTTTTAACTTCCACAGATTGTTTCTTATAGTTATCATACAATATTTTATATGCCCTACTAAATATCCCATTTTAAACAACTGCTTCTATTCTAGATTCAACTAAAACCACTACCAGAACAGGTCTTTCACTTAGGACACCCCTATCCCTCTCTCTTTGTATATACTCTGTTAGCAATCCTTGATAGGGAAGGCAGTCTCTAAACTGCAGTCCAAACTTATTATTGGCCTCATTCTACCCTATTACTTTTCCCTCCCTAGTAACTTGCTCCCGATACCTTGGTTCTTTTTATCGTTTTTTTTCCAGTAAATTAAAGCCCCCTCTTACTTATTTACTATATCTTACCAGCAGTCATCCTTATTGGCAAAATCACCTTTCTCAATTCCAGAGTTAGCTTAGGTCTTAGAATACTTTCTTCAATTTTATGAATATAATATTCTATATGGTGGTTACTATTCTCTTTAAGGATCTGCATCCAAAATCCCATTCTCTCATTATTTCTTGAGCCCCCCCCCTTCATCATCCCTTTCTACTTTGAATTACAACCTTCTGCTTGTGTTATTTGTATGAGCCTTAAGTGTGTAGTTCCCGATTAGCCTTTCAAATCAGGTAAGTCCTAAATCACCTTCTTCTACTAGGAGGATCAGCTTATCTCACAACTCTTGCCATCTTTCCATCTCAGATAAATTCCTTCAACTATTTATTAATTATTGTCTAAAACTTCTCCTCTGGTTGATAAAATATGCCTGACCTGTATATAAAATTAAAAGGACTACAAACATTTTCACTGCTTGCATCTTACTATCCATAAAGAATAGTGTCCACTTTCTTAGTTTTTGTATTGCATTTGTTTAGTCTCTTCCCACATAATAAAAGCCTTTTAATCCAGACTTCTAAATAATTCATCTTATCATATCTCCATCAATATGGGTATTATTGAACCAAGTAACAAGTGGGTGCATAATTTAAGGCTATAGTCTTTGTTTTATCTTCACTAATTTTATATCCCGAACAGACTTGAAACTGTCTCAAAATGTGCTACCAAACCAAGATGTCCTTTTCTAGATTTATCAAGTATACAATAATATCATCTACAAATAATGCTAACTTTGCTTGATTGCCATACCAATTATATCCTTGAATTTCTGAGTCCTTTATTATTGTTGCTAATATTTCTACATATAAAACACATAACAAAGGGGAAAGAGGACACCCCTGCCTGTTTCTTCTGCAAAAACACAACTTTCGGGAAGGAACCCTCCCACTTTAATTTTTGCCTCTGATCATTCACATATACTCCTAATTACCCTTTTTATTACATCCAGGAATGTAGATGCATTAATTGCCTACTCATTCACAGCTTACTTTGCTGAATGCTTTCTCTACATCAAGATCCACCAGCAACAGCAGAGGTTTCTGACATTCTGAATCTCTCTAGATCATCATTGTTCTATTAATGTTATAAAAAGTTTCCCTCTCTTCCATAAAACCACATTAATCCCAATCTAGCGTGAATGGGCATTCCTTCGTTGAAGGTTGTGCGTTAGGCCCGGCAAGCCAGCACGTAAAACTCTACTGGCAATCATTAGCAGACCGGAGTTCCGCTGTGGCGACCCCTAACCGGGAAAAAGCCGAAAGACACAAACAAATCCTCATCTAGCAATTCTGGCAACAACTTTGCCATTCTTTTAGTTAGTATAGACAAACACTTTACAACCATGGTTTAAAATTAAAATGGCACTATATGAGGCTGGGTCTCATAAGTCTTTACTCTATTTGGATAGTACAGCCACAAGAGTTTTCTTCCAAGATGCTGATGCTTCACCTTTATTGTTAAACAAAAAAAATTCAGATCTTTATCGCTTTCTTCCCTCATGAATTCCAAACTTCCACAGGGATACCATTTGCTCCTGGATATTTCCCTAATGTTTGATTCCACATCACCATTTTTAACTCATCTCCCCCTACTTTTACTATTAGTTGGTGAGTCTTCCACTCCTGTAATCTTGGCATAATTAAACCTTCCAAAAATATTTCCACTTGTGCTTATTATTGGTTTCCTCATTCCCTTGCTTACTTGTCATAAAATTTCTTTAATATCACTAAAACGTATATAGGATCTCTTGCTATTTTTCCCATCATAAGCTCCGTAACTTTGATGCCAACCCTTTCTACTTTCTGTTATCAAAGTCCTTGTGCTAAAGGTTTTTGTGATCTGGAGTTATCAAAAACAGTTGCTTAACAGCAAACTTTCTAAACTCAAGCATTTTCTCCAAATACTCTCTTATTTTCTGTTTAGCAGTTAATAGTTGATTCTGTTCTTCTTCTGTAAGATACCCCTTAATCTGCAATATTTTAACCTTTGTTAGTCCCTGCAAATAATTCCTATTATATCTTAACAATATGTCTTTCTGTTTTGTTTCAACTCTATTTTTAAACTCTGTTTTTATTTCATCACACTTACCAGCTATTACTTAAGAAATGTTTATCTTCCCTAACAACTCTCAAATAATTTCCACTACCCATTCTTTACATTCCCCTTTTCTAGAGGTAGACTGGAAACTGACTCATTTTTATTTCATTACCCTGCATTTTTATCTTAGTTTTTATTGGTGCATGATCTGCAATAGTTATTGGATATGTGTCAAAGCTTTCAATTAAATGCCCATTTTCCTGGGAAATATAATTTCCATATAGTCTAACCCAGTTATAGTACCCTGGGGAATAGTATGTAAATTCTGTAGAGTTCCCATTTCTAAATTCTCAGCTTCCATACCAAATATTTCCATAAATTTCTACAAAAAATGCACCCTTCCATTCTAAGTAACCCTAACACATCCTAACTATTGCAAATCAAGTTCTACTCCCCGCATACAAGTAATATTCCCTGCTGAAAGCTGATTACTTCTCCCAAATTTTATTAAGCTCCATAACAGCAGTTTTTTGCCAATAGCACCTTACTACCACTAATCTACCATTACTGAGTTGTACTTGTCTGTTGTCTTCTATCACTATCATAGCTCCTCTAGAAATCGGTACTATTACTTCTCTTGTCCTTTGTCCTTGATATTCTGCTGAATATAGATCCTGAAATCCTTTCTTTGTCAAATTCATATACTCATTTCTTGCCAAATGTGTCTCCTGCATCATTCCTATTTGTACTCTGCTTTTCTGAATATAATTCAATACACTTTCCCTTTTGACTATACTTGTAAGGCCATTTAGCATTCTAAGATACTATGGATAGTGTAGCCATCATAATGTCAAACTACTGCTCCCAGTTATTATGAATAACGGTTTTAATGCATATTTTCAACTTTTCTCCTACATGAACACACTAATGTTTGGCAGGCAGATCTTTTATACAATCTTTTCTTCTCCTCTCTTCTGCATTTGAACATATGTTACATTTTTCAAGACTTCTTGCTTTAATGAAAGCCCTCAAACAAAGAACTAAATATATTTTCAGAACATCCTGATCCACTATTAACTTAGGACAAACACAAATAAATATGTAAATTTTCAACAAATTAAGTTTAAGCCTCCAGAAAGGAACAAATGTCCCACATCAAAAGCTGCACCCACAGGCATAACCTAATCTAAAATTAAGGTGGCCCATGCTAAACCACATATTACAGCCTGTGTTCCCACTTAAAGTGTTGTCTGTTCTTTTACCGCTATTCGCCTCCCAGGTATGAAAAAATGTTTGTATGCTTTCAGAAAACATTAACTTTCAGCCCTAAGAAGAAGTGCATTAGCTGCCTTTTACGCCTTAAGAAAATTGTGCTGTTCAATTAAATGTATTAAAATATTAAGACTGCTGGAGAAGCTAGTATCTCTTACTTCATATAACTTCAAACTATTTTCACTGTACTGCTTGCCACTATACCTTTTACATTTTACATTTCCCTCAGCAAAGAATGCTGAGAACTCACAGAATCTGTTTGCACCTGCAGACAATTCCTCTCCACATACAAGTAGTTAGAAATGAGAACAAACAGCTAACAACATTGCAGATGAATAAACAGATCTTTGTAAATTTCACTCAGAACAGAAAGTACAGAATTCCCCTAGTTAACTTTCTTCAGCTGCAAGCATCCTGTCTGCCAGTGAGAATGTTTGTTAATACAACAAAGCAAGCTAATAATATCTTTGTAGATGAAAGAAAGTTAGCATTTTTTACAGCTTTCATAATTTTGTCTTATATTTTCAGGCCTATTTGCTCACAAAAAAACGTGTTTATATTGTAAGCCAAGGACATTAATGTACACACCCATCCCTGTAAAAACAAGGGAAATCAATAACCAAATTTTACAAATCATCAGTACACTTTTACACCCCACCCCACCAGCCAAAGATCACAACATAAAAGTAATTTAAACATGCTTCTGTCCAGCCTTTCTTCACTTGTTATACATTATATATTCTAAATCCTATATTTCTTGCAAGTAACAGTACTTGTTTACTTTAATACCTTTAACACATACAACAGTCAATGAAAAGACCCACCCCAACATTTAACATGCCTTCAACTGCACACTACACAAAACTGCTTACAATATAACATGCAGTTTACAGCATGAAATAGTTTATATAAATACTATTAAAAACAAAAAACTGTTTTACTTACACTTACTTCCCTTTAGTGTTCTTCTAAACATTGACAATTTTGGCTATATACTTTACAGTCTACCCAGACGTTTAACAAAATCAACGAAAGTCCAGTCTTTTCTCAGACACTTTTTTGCAAAGTCATGTCTCACAAATGTGACTGATGCTGCACAGTTACATTTATTCACTAATTGCAGTGTGTTTTGATCTCCATTTCCGAAAACTAGACTCTGGTTCAAGCCTAAAGTGCTCCTGATTCTTCTAGTCAATTCCTGTGCTTTTTTTCTGTCTATCAAGCATTCTGCACTGGAACACTGGGAAATGTTTCAAGAGCAAAGTCTCTCTATCAGCTGCTCTGTCAGAAGAATGAGATGCAGAGTCCACTTCTGTTTTCTGCCTCACATTTTGTTAGATAAACTTTTTTTATTTCATCCTTAGCCAGTTCTACATCAAAAATGTATTTGATTGGGACTAACAGGATGGCTGCACACTAATCAACAGCTTAATTTCAGCGCTCCAAGTATGAAAAAATAAGATGAGAAATAAGAGCCAGTGATATTTTCAGCCTGAGTAAAATCCAGTTAATGGCTATTAAGTACACTGCCTAGATGCCAGAAAAGAAGAAAATGAGAGAAACTTAAAGAAAATCAACCAGAAGAGGTGAAGAAAAAAAAACTCTGGTTGGGAAGAATCCTGCAGCTGTTCAGCAAAAAGCAGTTCAAGCTTCCGCTCTGGTGCAAGAAATGGCTTCCAGTAATTCAGGAGAAAAAAATAAATCAAATGTAATCAGAGCTAATTAAAATTTATGAAACACTGAGGGAATACATCAGCTCGAATAACAAATGGCTGAAAAAAAAGAGAAAAGTTTTAACTGGCTATTGAGATGAAATAATAAAACTGCAAAAATCAGGGGTTGAAATGAAGAAAAGGCTGGCTCACTAGGAGACTTCAAGAAATGAAAGTTATGCACTCAACATAACAATAGATCTGTGTTATCAATTTCCATCTTTTCCTCAAAGGATGGGTCTCAGATCTGGCTATAATCACTTCTAGGCTTTGGTTCTCGTGATCAGGTTCATTTCCCTAACCATAATCCCTGTAAACAGAGTGAGCTACCTCAGAGAAAGTTTGCTCACCCAAAAAAAGGCACTGTAAACTATACAATATAGTTGTGAGCAACCTAAAAGTGCAGCTAACTTATATACTGGCAACCTGCAAAAGCAGAGAGAGGCACACAAGTACAGGACTATCAGGAGCCACAGCTAGGTCAACTAGATCCATCTCAGAATGAAAATATACTGTAAACAAAG
The DNA here is from genome assembly GCF_019279795.1 of Protopterus annectens. Classification (NCBI taxonomy): domain Eukaryota; kingdom Metazoa; phylum Chordata; order Ceratodontiformes; family Protopteridae; genus Protopterus; species Protopterus annectens. The sequence continues at coordinate 362,112,370 of NC_056748.1, forward strand.
TATACTTCCACAAAAATAAAATAAGGAGGGGGTGGTGGGAGGGAAGGTGAGGAAAGGACAGAAACAGACCACAAAGATCTATCGTTAAGGTGAGTACATAACTTTTGTATCTAAAGTTGGCTTTTCCATCTGCTGCTTAATGGATGGGACAGAGTCCTCAACTACTTTTATACTTGGGCAGCCTCATGGAAGGATATTCTGAAACACAGCTGAAGCAAAGCAGGGCCTAGATCTGGTTTGCACATGCATTCTACAATGTAAAATACAGGTATGAACCTTGCACCAGGTACCGGCAGCATACATCATCAATTGGAATACTGCAGAAAAAGGCTGGAGATGAAGCCACAGCTCTGGCAGAATAAGCTTTTGGACAGTAGGGAGAACATTTTCCTTTTCTTGATAAAGGGAAATGCATGACTCAACGACCATGAAAGAGTTACTATGTACACAGATTTTCCTAATTTAGCAGTGGAGAAGGACATAAATAACTGATCAGATTTTCTAAAGGGCTTTGTCTGATGTAGGTAAAAACATAAATGATGGACATCCAGTAAATGCTAAGTATATTCAACCCTGTCTGAGAAATTTGAGAAGAAAACTGGAAGACTGATTCCAAAGCCACCTTGAAGAAGAGGAATTGGCTCTCACAGACTCTCTTGTCCTTATGAAAAATTAGGTATGGAGGTTTTGAGGATAAGGCATAGAGCTCAGAAATTCTCTTGGCAGAAGTGATCACCACCAAAAATAAGGTCTTCCAGGATAAAAAACTTCAGATAAACCACTGCAGCATGTTTAAAGAGAGGGCCAGTCAGAGTCTGCAAAACAATAGTGATATCCAAAGGAGGAACTGGATCTCTGAGAGGAGGCTGAAGTAGGAAAGTAACTTGAAGAAAGGCCTTGAACAATCTAAGGGAGGCTATGGGAGTGTGATTTCCCCTATGTGGAAGGAGGAAATTACAACTAACTGAACTTTAAAAGAACTGCAACTACTTTGAGAAAGATGTGCAAGGAAGTCCAAGACAGATAAAAGAGGGTCTAAAAAGGGATAAATATTTTTGCACATCCCAAACAGAAAACGTTTCCATTTACTTCTACAAATCTTCCTAGTGGATGGTTTCTGACAAGAAGACAATATGTCAACAATTGGGGAGGACAATCTGGACTGTCAAACCAGCACTAAAACTGGAGAAACCATGCAGTCAACTTGAGGGATTGAATGTTTGGGTGAAGCAGCCCTGATGGGTGAGAAAGTAAATCTGGATATCAGCCCAGCACTGAAGGCAGGTGCATTAGATGACACCAAGGGAAAACAAGCTTATCAAGGTCAATAAGGGGCTATGAAGATTACAATAACCTTTTGGAATCAGTGGCATCACAGGAAAGCCATAAAGGAGACCCAGGGGCCAAGGATGTGTTAATAGCATCATATGGTGACGACTTCTTTGGGGAATTAGAATGAAGAACTTGTTGCATTTGGTGTTGTCAGAAGAGGCAAAGAGATAGCAACAAATTCGACCCCAATGGCTGAAAATTAGCTACATTACTAATGAGTTGAGGGCCCATTCGTGAGGAGGATGGATCTGCTTAACTTGTCCATCAGCATGTTGGATTTCCCCGGAATTGTGCTGCACTTCCAAAATGACGAAAACATATCACCCACAGACAAACTCTCATGGCCTCCTGACACTAATAAGATCTGGTCCCCTCCTATTTGGTGATGTACCAAACAACTGCAATGTTGTCTGGATTGAAATCAATCCTAAAGGGGAGAGAGTCTTGAAATGCCTGCAACACTACGATGCCTGCTCTCATATCCAATATACTGATGTGAAGAATGGCCTCTGTGAGACTACGTTCCTTGAACTGTCTTTCAGAAATAATGCCCCCACCTCAGACGGGAAACTTGTGGTCAATGTGGCTTGAGGAAAGGGCAGAATGAATGGACATTCCTGTGGAACAACTTGGACTCTAGTCACCAGTGGATGTGTCTCCTGCAAATGTCCGCTAGACTTGCTAGAAAAGATAAAGGTTGTTCTCTGATTGACCACTGAAATGTCAGAGTCCAATGAAGAAAATGCATGTAGAATCAGGTCGGGGTACTAACTTGACTGAAGCAGCAATGAAACATAAAGACAAAGGACTAGTCTCACAGGTGGCACTTGGTAGGATAGTTGTTCCTTGGCTTCGTGAAGTGATGAGATTCTTGAAGGGGAAGCTTTCACTATCTGAGATCTTCTGTCCAAAGTTGCTTTGATGAACTCCAGAGAGTGAACTGGTCGTAAACCGGACTTTTTCACATTCAATGGGATTCCAAAGTCTGTGCAGAGCTGGAGCAAGGAGTCCCTGGCTTGAAATAGTAAATTCCTGGTAGGGGCAGTGATGAGTCAGTCATCCAGGTTATGGGAATATTCGAAAACCATGCGGTCACAGACTTGCACTTGGTAAACATTGGGGATGGGGGGATGTGGCGAGTCCAAAGGGCAGTGGTCTGAACTGGAAATGACTGGCTCCCATACGAAAGTGAAGATACTTCCTTGAGTACCTAACCATCTTTATGTGGTAGCATGCATACTGAAGCTCTGTTAATCGCATCCAGTCATCCTTCTTGAGGAAAGGAAGAATGGACTGAACTGCGATCATCTAGAAATGTATTTGTTTTATAAATGTATTTAATCGGCTTAGGTCCAATATTGGCCTTATGTCCCCATTTTTCTTTAGCAATAAAAAGAATCCCGAGTAAATTCCAAGATGCTTTCTGGTCTGGCAAACCTCTTGGATGAATCGCTTTCTTAGAAACTTCTTTCTGTCTGAAGCAGCTACTTCCCTTTGTGACAGTGGAATATCAGGAAATCTTTTTTGAGGTGAAGATGGAGTATGACATGGTATGGCATAGCCTCTGGTTACAATACTCTGCACACATTTGTCTTAAGTGATGAGTGTACAGGCTTGCTGGATGCATAAATGAGCGCCTCCGACTGCCTCCAGAGTATGACAGGCAAACATTCAGGAGTGCTGGAAAGGCTCTTCTTTTAAAGGACCCCGAAAGCCTTGGTTTTGCAGACCACATCTGCCTCTTGGGCAACATTCATTATAAGAGCGACCCTCTCTGCCTTGGGCAGCTCTTTGTCCAGAAGTGCCTGATGAAAACTTTTGGAAATCCGAAACTAAATCCTTTTATCTTCCTTGTGATTTCTGGAGGAGGTCAGCTGAGGAATACAGGATTTGATCCCTATAGCAGAAAGAGAATTGCCAGTACTCTAGCTTCTACAGATAGTTTCCTTAACTTAAGGACCAAACAGGGCTGATCTATCATAAGGGACACTGATGAAGGGCATTTTGAAATGCTCTGCAAAATAGCAAAGTCACATCCAGGTGTGTTTCCTGATCGAGATGCTTATACTGGCTGCTCTAGATGCACTCTCTGTAGCATTAGAGATAAGGCATACAGGGGCACTGGAAAGAGACTGGAAGGAATAAGAAAGCCAACTGTGAATCAATTGCTCTCCTTTGATCCACAGACAAGGACCCTGGGAGAGATTTGGTAATCTCCTTTGTCAAGTTTCTCTGGAAATGAATAATGTGTGCCAGGTAATTCAATGCTCTCCTTGACAGAGTAGATGAGGTGTATATACACTTCCTGATTCTGTCCAATGTACACAACTTCCTGTTAGATGGATAGGCAAAGGAGCTCTCTACTGCAAACTCATTCTTAGTGGCCACTGCTATTACCATGGAATCTACTGCATGACCCATGCTCCAAATAGGTCTATTCTTTAGAAGGTACTAAAAATGTATCAGGTTTCTTGCAGATAGACTCAGCCATGTCTTCTTCCTTCCACCCTCAAGACAAGATTAAGTATATCAATTCATCATGGGGTGGGTGGAACTACTCAAGATGTAGAAGGGCCAGAACCATAAGCTTTGAGGAACATTGAATCCTCCTGCAAAGGGTCTTGGGAAGACCAAACCCCTTTCTGTCTAAAAAGTTTGAGAATCTCTTGGAATGAAGCATCCTCAAGCGGGAATCTAGGGGAGCCTTCTCCTTCATCAAAATCAGTGTCCGTGGTTAGAGATTCCTCAGGGGAATCTAAGTGCCCCCTCTTACACTTGTTTCTGGTAGACCTCTGCTGTGGGAGGTTCAGAAGAGGGCTCAGACATGGACTTTCTATGGAGAATAGGTTCAAAGCTTTCAAAAACTGTCAGCCCCTCTGGAACTGAAAAAGCAGGCTTGACACTATGGGGAATCCTCTATGGATGAATAAGATCTGTCTCCAAAAGGAGAGATTAAGCTCTCTCTTTAAGCTGAGAGAGGACTCTTTTGAAAGCCTCAAACTCTGAGCTTGAGATCGATATGGCATCTTCACTACAGCAGCTGAAACTCCTGAGGGTGGATAAAACCTGGAAGTCACCTGAATAGGATCCAAGGCTGATACTGAAACTGAACTATTTAGCGTCTATGCTCCAAAGGAAAAGATCCAAAGACTTCAGCTCTGACCCCAACCTATCAGACGGCAATATGGCTCTTTGTGTGCCAGAGCAGACTTTGGAAAATTACCTTAGCTGAGGAAGAATGTAACCTTGGCTCAGATGCAGACTTGCTTTGGATTAGAGAAGGATCGAAGGGCGTGGATAAAGGACACAGACCAGAGAAGCGGCCATTAAAGATTGAGGGAGCAAGACATTCTTCCCACAGGCAACACTGGTTGATGCCTGGAGTACCCACAAGTAAATCTGGGTTTGAAGGAAACACCCTGTCATCTCTTCTATGTCAGCTTTGGTGAGGCTCACAGCTGAACCTAGGTAACCTTAAAGAACAAGCCGAGGAAGGAGGCCTAACTGGATATCTTGGTCTATCCTGTAAAATAAGGGACAGGATCCTAGGAAATTATAGGGTCTGGTGAAAAGCTAGGTGGTATAACAAAATCCAATGATTACTGGATATAAAAACAGTGATGGCTCTGAAGGTTTAGAGGTCTTTGCTAAAAGGACCAAGAGCTTATGAGGGCATCAGGTCTGCAAAATCTCTTCTTAACTGTGTTTACCTGTCATTTTCTCTTTTTTTTCCTTCTTGTCTGCCTTTCTGGAGGAGGATAAGGAAGAGGGGGAAGAAGCAACATCCTCTGACTTCCCTGAGGCTGAAGGCTTTTCTACTGGGGCTGGCTGCAGTACACCCTTCAAAATAAGTTTGTTCCTCCCCTCCTCAATTGCTCTTTGCCCAAAGACTTCACAAACTGAACATCCCACCTCTAAGTGGGAAGGCTCCAAACATTAGACACATTTGTCATGCGAGTCAGAATTTGGGAGCTTATGAGTAGAAACAACACACTTCTTAAAGCCAGATGGCTTATCAAACATCATGATCCCACAAAAACTATGAGGAGAAGGAAACATTATAAAGTATTAATAGTATACAAAATAGTTACATGCAGATACAGTTTTTTTATATCCTATAGTGAAAAATGAATTAGAACAAAGAGAAAATCTATCCTAATATGAAAGCATTATTAGTAGCAAGTCAAAAAAGGAAGGGGATAATACATGCAAATACATGCACATCTAGAAGACAAATTAAAAAAAGGTAACGTATACTTCTCAAAAATAAACCAACTAATTTCAACAAAAACTTCCCTTAGCAGCAATATCTGTTGTAGCTCTTCCAGTGGCAAACAAGATCTGAGGTAGCTCTCTCTGCTCACAAAGATTATGGATAGGGGTAAGAGCCTGAGCACCAGATTCAAAGCTTGGAACTAGCCAAAGATAGATCTGAGATTGGATCAGAGACCCAACTATTGAGTAACAGAAAGAAAAGGCAACATCAGAGCAGCTTTTTCAAAAAAAGGTAGAGAGGTAGAGTTAGAAGACCGAGTGTGCAGAGAAAACCTGAGATTTTCTGCTGTACCAGAGAAACTGGAGGAAATATACTCAAATTATATGAAAGCACAAACAACTGGACTGGTATTCCACAGCAAGATTTATTAATTGAAAGGGGTCATAGAGTGTATGCTCCAAACCTGGTCAAGGGCGAACTGCCAAGACATGTATTAGTAAAGATGCAACTGCCCCAGCAGAAAGACTGATCTTGAAAAAAATAATGGCAGAAGGGAAAAGCATTAAAACTGGAGACAGCAGAATGTTTGTGGAAAATGATTATCAGAGTACACCATACAGAACAGAAGCAAATTTATCCCTGCAACAAGGGAATGTAGAGAAGCAAGTGTGATATTCAAGCTACTATTTCCAACTGTGTTCAGAATATCTTTTTTCCTGAAGGATCAATCACATTTTTGATGAACAGGCTAGTGGTAAAACAAAATTTATTGAATAAAAAGTCAGCCAGCAAACAGAATCTTCTATCAACATACCGACTTTGCCAGTGAAACATGCTTCAACGTGCCAAAAGAAAATACTTGAGAGTCAGAAAAAAAAGCACATTAGTTGAGTAGAAGAATCAGCAGTACTTTGGGCTTGAACCAAAAAGAGCAGTGTTGGAAGATGGAGATGAAAAGGAAGAAGACCAGCAACAGGGAAATTACTAAATAAATGGGAGACTACAAAGCATTAATCACATCTGTAAACTATGGTTTTGCAAGAAAAAAGTGGTTGAGAAAGACTGGACTTTTGTTAACTTTGTTAAACTTGTGGGTGAACTGTAAAGCATGTACCTACTTTATGTCATTAATGATTACAACACTAAAAGGAGAAAATAGTAACTGAAAGTAAAACAATTTTTGTTATATTTATACAAAACATTTCATGATACAGATACTAAAGCAGTTTTGTGTAGTGTGTTTCTAAGCACTTCATTTTTATTTTTGAACCAATTTGTATGTGGGTACATAGTTTAAAGCTATTGCCTTTGTTTTATCTTCATTCATTTTGTATCCATAAAAGACTTGAAACTACCTCAGAATGTTCTGCAACACTGAAATTTTCTTATCTGGTTTTACCAGTTACAAAATAATATCTGCAAATAAAGCCAACTTTTCTTAATTACCATAACCAATTCAACCATTGAATTTCTGTGCTCCTTATTTTCTTTGCCAAAGGCGTCGCAGTGGTGCAACGGTTAGCACTGTTGCTTCACAGGAAGTGGTTCTCCGGTTCAACTGTCGGTCTGGATGCCTTCTATGCACAGTCTGCATGTCCTTCCTGTGTTCATGTGGATTTCCTCTGAGTGGCTCCCATTTCCTCCCCCATTCCAAAGACATGTGGCAAGTGGATTGGATACTCTGAATTGGCACTAGGTGTGAGTGTGTGTGCGAGTGGGTGGTAAGGATGAACTACCGCAGCAGGGCTGGTCACCCAACGGTGTAAACCTTGGCTCTAGATGATTGTCACTGTTGAACTGACACCCTGACCTCATGTGCAAAAATGGGAAAAAGGGGTTGAGGATGGATGGATGGTTCTAAATATAGCACAAATAAAGGGAAAAGAGGACACCCCCTGCCTAGTTCCTCTGTTCAAGCAAAATTTTCAGAGAGGAACCCTCCCCTTTCATTTTTGCCTCCAATCCCTCATACATCTTCCTATTTAACTTTATTATTTAGTCAGGGAATGCAAATGCTTCCATTGCCCTAATCATAAAGTCACAGCTTACTCTAACGAATGCTTTCTCTGCATCAAGACCCACCAACAAAGGTGGTATTTTCTTGGATTCTGTTTCTCTTTCGATAATCACTGTTTTATTAATGTAGTCAAATGTTTGCCTCCCCTCCACAAAACCAGATCCATATCTATCAACTTTGGCATTAGCTTTGCCATTCTTTTAGCTATTATAGACATAAATGTTTTATAATTATGGTTTAGAATCAAAATGGGCCAATATGAAGCTGGATCTGACTGTCTTTTCCATCTTTGGGTATTACAACCATCACAGCTTTCTTCCAGGATGTTAGTGATTCTCCTCCTTTTAAAATAATATTAAACAAAACCTTCAAGATCTTTACCACTTTCTTCCCCCAGCTTCCAAACTTCCACAGGGATACCATCTATTCCTGTAGATTTGTTATGCATCACAATTTTTATCTCATATTCTCCTATCCTGTTAGCAACTGAGCTTCATCTACATCTAGCCCTAGCATGTTTAAATCTTCCATAAGCATTTCTATTTGTACTTTTTCTTGTTTTCTGAATTTCTCTGCTTTATAAATATTTTCGTAAAATTTCTGAAGTATTTCTAATACCTCTACAGGATCTCAGATTATTTTCCTTTTTATAGGCTCCCACAGCTTGGCAATAATCCTTTCTACTTTCTGTTGCCTCAGCCTTTGTGCTAAAATAAAAGCTTTTATGTTTTGGAGTTATCTAAAAACAGTTGTTAAACAGCAATCTTCCTAAACTCATACATATTACTGAGGTAGTCTCTTATTTTTCGTATGTACTCTTGATGCTAAAATTGTAAGCGGTTTGAAAACAAAATGAGGATTATGTAACAATTCTTGATCTGTAGTTTCAATGTCTATTCAATTTTCCTTTATGACAACACCCTCAGAATGATGTCATTGCAAGTACTGGCAAGGATTCACATATGCCAGCAAAACATTCTGGGCAATGAAAAACAATATTCTTCTTTAGACGAGCAGCTACTTATATTATAATTTCAATAACAGGTCATTAAATATGTTAATTTTAAATGTAGGGTGTTCTACCTGTAAGACAGCAGACAACTTGTGTTACTAGGGTATAAGCCTCTTCTTGTTGGAATCAGAATGGAAATACAGACACTTAGGTACTAACTGAGGTAGCAATCTTCCATGATGTCACATTAGTTGGTTTTAACATCAAGAAAAATGTTTTTCAAGGGGCCATCACTATCAACAAAATTAAATGAAAGAATAACAAACACTATTCTTGCATCTAAATCTGTAAGATTTGGTACTACGTAACAAATGGGAGATTATACCCATATCAAAGGGATTCTTATTTATATTTGCTACTGAAAGTGCAGCAATACACTTTTAAGGAAATAATTCTAGTAAGAATACTGAAGTCTCCCTTAGGAAATGTCAAGTGCAAACAAATAACCTGTGATAACCAATTATGGTCCAGTTCTTCTGTAAAAAGACGTGCTGTGTGCAATGCTTTTCACAATAATAATCCAACAGATTTAACAATTTCTTAATTCCTCTGAAACTCAAATCAAAAGCAGTGAAAAACGAATCAGTAAAAACAAATTCTATTATCATTAATATGTCAGATATTTGCCTTCTTTAAAGGATAGACATAACATGAACATTTAGCAGAATTTCACAAAGAAACACAGACAGAAAACTGCTTATAAGGAACAGGAGACATTTACTCAGAATGACTATGTCACAAACTGAATAAGCCAAGAAGCAGAATATAGTTTCCTTCAGAACTGGTGAAGTATTAAAACAACATTCAGGGGACTATCCTAACAGGCATCCCTGTAGAAATTTCCTGACAGGAGTGCAAAAAAACAGAGTCCAACTGAAATACTACAAGAGACATCAGAAGAAGAAATTCTTAGCACTTAGACATTAGCAGTGCAGGACAATTAATCCACCGAGTATCACAGGTGTGGAACATTTCTCATCAAGACAGCTCAGAAACCTTAAGATCTGAAAGGACTGCAATGATTGGAATGCCAAAATCTGAAATGTTAGAAATAAGATGTCAGCTGACTGTGTTTGGATATTTTGTCTGTAATAATAAATATCCACAGTGATATTACTTAATTTGAAACATAACAGCCTATCTGAAATTAATATTTTTGAAATATCAAGATGTGAAATTGTATCTAAAATAGACAATATCACAGAGTTTACATGAAATATATTTATGTACATATACTTAATCTACCTCAAATAAAAGGGAAAATTTTCTTTGGAAAATGGAGAGGCAACATAGATCTGTAAATAACTGCTGCTTTTAGCTTCATTCAGAATTCCACGTTTGCCATGTGGTCTGGCTTCCTATAAAGTACTACCTACTTTAGAGGAAAATGCTAAGTACAGTTGTGCAAGTTCAACCATTTCAGTAGATGTTTGAATGATCACTGATGCAGTAGCCTTAGCTATATGGGTTATAAAAAGGCTGGCCAGTTTCCAAAACTTCAGGGCACCTTTCACCAGTTCAAACTGTCAAGCAGCGTGAGCTGAGCTGACTAAAAGACAAGTTTGGGTGCAAAGCCCTTCACAGCTTTCCTGCCAGTAGCGAGAGGGAGGCTAAGCCCTGAATGGAATATACTAGGAACAACAAAAAATAAATGCCCACACCCTAGCATTAAAAAAAAGAGAGAGGAATGAAGAGAGGGAGTGGCTACTGCAGCTGTGATCATTTAAATATCAAATGTTAAGCTAAATTCAGCATACACAGTTGTACTATGCTCATCATACCAATTACTGCTGCAGTAGCCTAAGCTATATGGGTAGATTACCATAGCTAACTACATTTGGGAGGTGGAAGGCGAAGAGTCCAGGAACCCCTGAAGAATGGTCCTAGCAAAGCTTGATCTGGACCTAGAGAAAAGCAAGATTACAGTGCTTTATAAAGGTATGTATAGAGGACCAAGTAGAAAATTCTACAATATTTCTAGAATCCAACCCTTTCCAAAAAGCCAGAGATGAAGCCAAGACCCTGGTAGAATGGGCCTTGATCCTACCTAAACAGATTTCTAATGATGAGTTTTGACATAGGTTGTCCAATATTCTTACCTTCACAAGAAATAAACTGATCCAAAGATATGAAAGATTTCAAAACAGTACCAGAGTTGTCTGTGGACATCCACAGTATGCAGTATCCTTTCTCCCTAATTTTTACGTTCAGAAACAAAAACGGGGAGATAGACAGTTTGGCTTAAAGTAAATTTGAATGCCACTTCAGGCATAAAAAAATAGTTAGTTCTAATAACTGTCCCTATGGAAAATTAGGTAGGGTTGACCCACCATACTCACCATAAGAGATTTCAACTCAGATACCCTTCTTGCAGAGGTCAGAGTAATCAGTGAAACTGAAGAGCCTCAAGTCAGTTGGATCAGCTGGGTTCAAATGGAGCAAGTGTTAGCTTTTGTAACACAAAATTAAAGATCTCAAGGAGTGGCCACCTGTTAACTAAGAGGCCTCTTATGCAAAAATCCTTTCGAGAACATTTTGACACAAGACCACCCTGAAAAAGGAGGATTTATGGGCAGATATGCTGAAAAGGTTGATAAATGAATCTTAACAGAGGAATAAGAAAGGGCATAGGATAGTGACTCACACAAATATTGTAAAACCATAGAACTAGCCCTGGATAGATGCTTGTTATGTTGTTCGCTCCAACTAGAAAACCTTTTCCAACTGCTAATATATAATTTTCTAGTAGCAGATTTTCTTACCTCCATTAGTACCTGAAGCATTTCCTCAGTAAACAGACCCCTAAAAGGAATTAAGACCCTATCTTCCAGGCAGTGAAATGAAAATGATAGATGTTGGGGTCTATCAACCACCTGTCTTTGTGTCAGTAGACCCAATCTGTGAGGAAATTTGTGGTAACTGCCCCTAGCCATTTCCAAAAGAAGGGAGAACCACAGTTGCCTAGGCATAAGGGAGTCACCCACACAATACTGTGGCCCAGAAGGAGGATTCAGAGACTGAGATCACATCCAGCTTGTATTTTATAAAAGCAGACAAATGGGCTTATGTTACAGCTGCACAAATATAGTTCAGGACCATACATTATGAAAAAAGGCCTGCAAAGTAGCCACTGCTTCTGCAGAATAAGCAGCAGGAGCTACTGGCAAACTTTTTGTTGTATTTTGTGTTAAAAACTTACAGTGCAAGAGTTTCCCAGACCAATCAACTCTGAACCCAGTCTATTAGCAGCATTAGGCACAAACAACAGTCTCACTGGGAGATGAATGAAATAAAACTGAAACCAGAGGTCCCTTCTGCACAATGTATCTTTAGTAATTTCTTTAAGACAAATTACCTACTCCTAAGTGGTACACTGGCAAGCTTCAAATCCCCCACCAAACCCAGTTAACTCCACCAAATAAACAGATACATATACCACTGCACTGTATCAGCATGTAAACAGCTGCATAGATGCAGCTGTACCCCATAGGAAAAAGTGCAGGGCAAATCGCAAAAACAAACATGGTGGCACCATATTATCAACAAGTTTTATAATAAAAGGAAAAGAATTCTGACTGAAAGTTAAGTAGAGCAATTCCCAGAATGTTACAGACCTTGTCACTGAAATAACTCGGGAACTTGATAAAATTCGTCAAACCCAAATTTGAGGCTAAAATAGCTACAAAGGCCAAAGACGGTCATAAGGTAATTTTAGTTACATTTGTAATCTGAAAAACATAATGCAGCAATGCTCAGAGCTGACTGTGACCGATGTTACCTACACTAAGGCTGAAGATGTGGTGAACCTACTGGCAAATAAATACAACTCTACCCCTCTCTCTCCTCTGTCTGCCCATCAAGACCAATTCTGAGAACATACGTAGACAGTAACCAACATGTGGCCAAGGTAGTAAGAAAATCATTCAAAGTCACCAAACTTATAAGTAAGGGCATAGCATTCAGGTCCAAAGTCAATAGTGCCACTTTATTCAGCCCATATCAGACCCATCACTAAAGTATAATGCCCACCTTTTACATGTACATGACCAAACATATGCAACAGTTTAAATTTGCTTGTATCATAAATAAAATAGGTCGGTGACAGTGATATGGCTCTCAGAGGACCCCCAATACTCTAGATCAGGCTCCCCATCCATGTAAAGAAGAGTCCATCCCTAACCTTATTTAAGCTTAATGAGAAATTGGAAATTCACCCCAGGTCTGGCCCCCATGTCTCTGACAGAGGCAGACAGTAATGTCCAAACCAGCAAGCCCCCTCACATAACCTCTAGAAACTTAACATACCCCCTCCTAATAAACACCCATGATACATAGGGACACAAATGAACTGGATTGTACAGCTAGGGTTATAAAGGCCCTCATGGTTGTTGGCCTAACATATAACTATGAACCTATATGCATGAAACTGGCTCACCTCCAGCTATCACACAAGACCAAGTCCTAAAAGTGTTATCAAAAGCTGAAAACACTGCAGTGATGAGTCTTCACAAGATCCCTGGATGCATCTTAAATAGCATGAATCACAATTTACCCACACCTGACAACACTGTTCAATCTCAGCCTTCATACAGGTTTTGTACTAAGCAAATGGAAAACAGCTGCAGTCATTCCCCTGCATAAAGGAGGAGCTTCAACAGATCCAAGCAATTAAGGGAGCCTTAAATTTGACCAGGCTCATATGCAAAGCTATGGGAAGACTTATGGAACTAAGCGATCAGGACATATGGTACTGGACCTGTCTCATCCTGGATTCATCAAGGGCAGGTCATACTTACTTAACCTGGTGGATATTTTTCAAAAGGTCACTAAAGCAATCAATGAAGGTAAAACAGTACACACCGTACACCATGACCTGGTCAAAGCTTCTGACAATTTCCCACTCAGACATAGTAGAAAAGCTAAATAAACTGGGAATAAACCCCTACGACACCTGCTTGATTGCCAAATGGCTCACAGATAGGATGCAGGAAACCAAAATAGGGGATGTTACCTCCACAAGGAGACCACTCATCAGTGGAGTCCTACAAGGTTTGGTGTTGGCATCTCTCCTGTATGGCATCTACCTCTGTAAAGTAAAAGCCAACAACAAAGGGCTCTGGCTGACCAAGTTTGCAGATGACTGCAAACTATGAACACACAATAAATCCCCAAATGAGCTGGCCACCCTGTAGGATGGCTTATCCCGAGTAAACAACTGGTGCCAAAACCATGGACTGAAACTAAATGCCAAATTACTGTATCCTTTGGGAAGTCATCTATCCCAGGGAACCACCACATTAACAACTCACCCCTAAGAGCTGACCCAGTTACCCCTAAGAGCTGACCCAGTTGTTCGGGATTTGGAAACTTATATGGGCAGTGACCTAACTTTTGACCACCATGTGTCCATCATTGTAAGAAAATTCTTCTACACTGAACAACTTACAAACAAAAGGACTGTGTCTAGATCTAGGGATGTCATTGTGCTCCTTTACTTAGCCCTTATTAGGCCAATCATTGAATTTAATGCCCCCTTTGGCATATGTCTGTCCAGACACATGCAACAACTGGAATGCCTGCAGAGATACCTTACTAAAAACATACAAGGCCTAAACAACATGCCCTACATAAATCAACTCAAAGCCTTGTCACTATACTCTGTATCCTACAGACTGCTAAGAGGTGATGTGTCTAGCATAGAAGGCATCTTCTGACCCAATACAGATGGATTTACTGCACATCAGCAAGTAAAATGGCATCAGAAATCCTCAGTCTAGAGATTTGAACCTCTTCTGCAACATCAAGAGAATGGTTTGGAGGAACAGGTGTATCTTGCAGAGGATGCCCCTGCTCCAACCACATAAAAAAAAGTTCATCCCTGTCCATATTCAAACACAACCTGGATCTATGGATTGAAAACATAAAACTGATCCCAGGGCTGCCCTCTGTACTACTACTAATGGACAGAAGCAGTCTCTAAATGCCTTATCTCATGCATGGGACCTCTCAAATTATCTATGGTATAACCCCGGTTATTCTTATTAGGAGTAATGTATAATAACTGACCATGGGATGAATAAGGCCAATCTCTAACCAAATTAGATGGGTTCATTTGAGCACAAAAAGGGAAACTGGCTACACTTAAGAGCCCACAAAGGCAACTAGCCTAGTAATAACCTAGGATTGATTTTCTTCTATCCAGATAAAATCTTAGTAGTCTACGCACATTCACACAATGCAGAGTATATTCCCCCTTACTGAAATATTTTGAGTCAAAAACACTCATGTTGAGGGACTGATTCAAATTAATTTCAGTGTCTACGTCTGGCATAAAGTAAATTTCCTGAAATGGGTGTAAAAAAACACAGAGCCAGATGAACTGCTTGAGAGAGTCATTAGACAAAGAAATTCTTACTACTTTGGCATCAGCCATGCAGAGCAATTACTCCATTGAGTTTCCTAGGTTTGGAACATTTCTTAGAAAGACAGGTTAAAAGCCATAAGATCTGAAAGGACTGGACCATTCGTTCCTTGTGGAAGACTAGGTAAGGAGGCTTAACAGACGGAGCTTGAAATTCTGAGATCTGACTTGCTGATGGTACTACATGATAAGTGGTCTTCCATGGCAAAAATTATAAGGTAACCTCGGAACCAGGTTCAAAAGAAGATAACATTAGTTTCTGTAATATAAAATTTAAATACCAAGGATGAGCAAGCTCTCCAAATGGGAGCCAGAATTAAACACTTCATCTGAGAAACGTTTTACACACCTTAAGAAAGCTGTGGAAGACATGCATAGCCCTTGATGAAAGTTAGAAACAGTAGACAGATGGACTTTAATGGCAAAACAACTAAGGCACACACAGAAAATCTGGGAAAGATGATCCAGGACAGCTATAATGGGTGCCAAAAAGAAGCTCAGCAAACAAATCTATCCCACTTGCTCTTATATGTCTTCCTAGGAAACAATCTCTGGACACATACATGATCTTAATCGCCTTAGATGGATATAAAGCATCCTTGATCAACCAATTAATTACAAATATCATACAGTCACTTTGTAAGAATGAAATTCTGGGTGAGGCTTGCCAGACATGTAAGCCACAAATATACTGAAAAGCCTCAGATGCAAAGTCTCTTCCACAGATAAGGCCAGAACAAGGCAAACTATATTTATTGAGGCCAAATGTGAGCTATGTGACTGACCCTATACTTGCTCTGTTTTGCTTTCTGGATACATGTGGTTAGCAAAAAAAAATGGAGGCTAGGCATGTGGGAATCCTGGGACATCTCTACACTACAGAATTCCTGGAAAGGGCATCAGGGATTAGAAGTTGCTGCATTTTGTGCATGATGGGAAAGAAATCAGAATGCAGCAAGTCTACCCAATGATGGAAGAATTTCTGAGGTATTATGCTGAGGAACCACTCCTGCAGCATCTGCCTGCTAAGCATGTCCACAAGTCAGGTTGCTTCTCTAAGAATGTGGGTCATAGTGAGAAAGAAGTTTGAAGGAATAGTCTAATCCCAAGCCATCTTCACTTCTCAATAAAGGAGACAGGAGTGAGTTGTTCCCCACGCTTGTTTAAGTACCACAACACAGCCATAGTGTCAAGACTGATGACAACTGCATCACGAGAAAAGTCCTGAATCACCTGCAATGTAAGGAGAATTACCTTAATTAGCAGGATAACAAACAAACAGACTGCCCACCACTTCCAACCATACACCTTAGACCACCTGCCCTTGACAATACCCCTGCCAACCCAGGGCCGATTCTCACTTAGTGACATTCAGTACAGGGAAGGATGGTGGAAAGGATTGCCTAGAGAAAAACTAAGGGATGAACGATCACCAGTGAAGACAATTCCTGAGGACAATGGAAACTCTTAAATGATTCCTAAGATCTGAACAATGAAACTACTGAAATCTTAGCATCCACCACAATACTCTCAAGTGGTATCTGGTATGATAAGTCAGGAAAAATGTTGGCTGTCATTAGGCCTAGTGCCTTTACACAGAGGGCAGCAGGGACTGAATCAGACTGCAGAATTTGAGAGACTGCCTACTGCAGAAGAGGAAGTTGCTCTGGTTGGTGTCTACTATTGCAAGAGAATCAGTCTTAGTGCACAAATGACAAAGGTGAGGGACTGCAACACTGCAATGATTTGGCAGTATTCATTGTTATGCCTAACTTTTGGAAGAGATTCAGTAGATTCCACTGTAGAAACTAGACTCTCCTGTCATTGATACAGGTGAACAAACTGACCCCTTGCAGCCTCTGTTTCAGTGCAATCAATGCCATATAATTGGTTAACATGCTGGAAGCTGATATAAGGCCAAATGGTAGGGCTTCAAACTGAAAATGTCTAACTCCAAGCTGGAATCACAGGAACTTCTTTGAATTTCTCATTATTTTTATGTACAAGAAGCATTTTGAAGATGCAAAGTGCATAACCAGACTTTTCTTGACAGAAAAAGGTGAACTGACTGAATCCAAACATTACAGAACATTTGTTTTAGAATAAACAAGATCTATGACATCCTGAATCAATTTGAGGTCCTTGGTCTCTTCGGGGATCAAGAAGAACTTGGATTACTATCCAGATCCTCTCTGGTCTGATGGGATTTTTAAGCTAGCTCTTTAAAAAAGAAAAAAAAAAAAAAGGTTGTCAACTGATTCACTATGCACATTTGTGTGCGTTTTTTTTTTTTAAGGGGGGGGGGTATACTGTTTGCCCTGTGCCTGAAAAGCCATCAGACCTCCCAAATCCAGTGTGGACCATCAGCCAGGCACCCAAATTGATTGTTGTGTCCTTGTTGGCATTCCAGCAATGAGAACATTTTAAATTCCTAACTCCCTCCTCTTGGGCAAGGGATGTATAACCCGTGATACACAAGGGAACCACTACACCTCCTCAGTGCACCTGTTAAGGAAGGGTACTGCATTTGTGACATGGTGTTCTAAAGGCATGCCACAAGACTGCTCCAAAAAGTCCCCCATCCAATTCTGACAGACTGCAGCATACGAAAGCCCCCTATTCCACCCTCTCCACTCTGAGGACATGCACACCCATCCTCTCCATGTCAGCTCCAGTATGTGCCCATGTCACTAATCAAACACTGGTTACAAGAGTTGTACTCAGGGCTGTATTTTTGTATACCAACAAACAACACTGCATGCTTTTGATAAGGTGGGATGTCTCTTGTGGCAGGAAGTGCATCTTGGAAGTGTTATGGTCAAGAATGATGTAGCCTATGGATATAACAGTCAAAATCCACCTGCCCTATCTGATGACCATCCACAAAGACAGATGAAGGGACAGATAATCCCAAACTGATTTTAGACTGGGACAATTGGGAAAGTCCTCACAGATTTGCTGTTTTTCCTACACTCCACAAGAAGAGACATGGTATCCCTGGCTAGGTCAAGTATTCTTACCATGGGATGGGTATCTGTTTTGGAAGTTGCCTTTGCTGTTTTTGTTCATCTAAGACTGCTAACCTTTTTCTTTTGGTACTGTTGCTTGCCCATCTGTGCTACAACCAATGCTTACTTTTCTGATTTAATTCTAAGGGATATCAGTATGCCTCAAAAAAACACCAACAGCTGTGACAATCTTCCCTTCCTTGATAGTATCTTCCAGGTTTTCCTTTATTATAGGTCCAAAAACATTAGGCATTGATGAAAGGGAGATCGAGGGTATAAACCAGGTGTGATGGCATTTTGAAACTCCATGACATGCACCATCCACTTCATGTTCAATTTGCATGGTGAGATTGCTGAAGAATAATACTGTTGCTGCCACGGAAGCGAGTTTGGACTTGCTCTCAGGATCATCAGACTGCCTTTCCAGCATCTTGCGCATTTAATCTGCAAGGCAAGTAGTCTATCACGCTAGTGGAGAAAGCAAAGGATGCAAACACCTGCTTCGCAAAAAATATTCCAATGTGCTGGACTCCTTTTGTTTGGCAGGTGAATTGCTGGGCTCTGTGGAATGGGCACCTTCTCAAAGTGCTTCTGCTGTGACAATGTAGGGGTCCAAAAACTCCAATTTTTAGGCAGCTGAAGGATCCCTGTCCAGTCTCCTAGGGATGGAGCAACAATGTATAGATCCTTCCAAGCCTCCATAACAACAAGTGCACCAATGTTGTCAGAAGGAGGAACTACTCAGGAGACCAAGGATGGAGAGAAGAAGGCCTCCTACAAGATGCTTTCCAGAGCAGAGAGGGTTTCCTGGGCCATCCACCTCCTTTTTGCATCATTTTCATAATCTCCCCAAATGGTGTAGAGGAATCACGCAATATCTTGCACGGGGGTTCCAGAGTAGAGTCGTTATGTTTCCTCAAACACACAGTCTTCATTTTTCTGTGGTAGGGACATGTCTGGAAAGAGGAGGAAGCAGAGGAAAGGACAGACCACCTATAAAGATCTTGATTCTCTGCACAAATGGCAGTAAACCCAAATTTCAACAGGCATAAAAAGAGAGACACTGAAGTCTCAGATGGAGAGTGGTTGTAAAGTAGGCACAGAAGAAAGTTCAAGAGGAGAGAATTACAATGTTGGTACTACAGTTGCTGTGGAGAATCCCCTCAGTGCTGTGGCTGTTGATGCAAAAGGGCCTGAATTGACACAAAAAGGAGCCAGCACCGAATCAGAAATTATCAGCACTGAACATCTTACCCCAAAAGGCACCAGCTCCATGAAGACCCTTGGGACAGAGATCAGCTCTGAACCCCATGATGCTCAAACATCGAGGAGGCAAATGTCTAAAGTGGCGCTAAGAGCAGAGGTGCCAAAAAGGCATATAAAACAGGCCTCAAAGCTTTTGGCTGAAAAGAAGCTCAGCACTGAGAAATTTTGCACTGAAACTGATGATGATAACAACTGTCGACAGAGAGGGCAATAAATGAATAGACTGTGGTCCCCCAAAAATTAAATAAATAAACAGACTTGACACTGGATCACTTGCCTACATCAACTCCAACATCTGCAGAGTAGTCACTGGTCTTACCAGTCTTTGTGATAAAACAGGGACAAGATGGAGGGCTCTAGAAAGAAAATACGATGAGACGGTCCCTTTACACCCAGGAAACAGAAGGGTAGAGGATCAGACCTATTTCCACTTCCATCTGCAACAAGGTCTTCATCATTTTGTCATAATCAAAGTCAACAATGAATCATTAGGAATAGGCAAGAGCAAAAGACTTACTTGAAATAACACAGCAGACAAAGTTCTAGAGGAGGAAAACCTCCCAATTCTGGTTTAGAGAGACAAAAAAAAAAATAACACTACTGTTGTTAATCCTCTTAGATGACTGCTCTTCCACTACACTCACTAACAATTTAAGAACAGTAACTAGAATGAACTAGAGAATTGTCCTGCACACTCAGAAAGTTCCTCTCTTCTCTCATGACTCTTGTCCTTAGACCCAAGTTTTGAGGACACTAGTGTAGAGGCCTTCAATACTGGGAAAGAAGGAGGCTACCCACTAGTAGGACTCCCTGAGTAGTAAGCCCTCAAGGATTAACTTGTCTTATTGAAAGCTTTGAAGACTTCATACAGTCTGAGTGTGTTGTACCACAACACTCGCACAGGATGTGCCCCTGTTCTGAAGAGGAAATGTTATGTCCACATGTCCTGCACTAAGCACATGCCCACAAGCAGCAACAAACTTAAAACATCTGAAAAACAACTCAGTTACTACAGCAAACAAGAGGAACAGTCTAAAATACACAGTAAAAAAACTTCAGAACATAACACAGCACATTATGGGATCATAGGAGATCACTACGCTATCGACCCAGAGATCATTTTAAACCTAGCCGTTTCATTCCAATGTAATACCATAGAAATGCCAGTCAATACCCACGGCTGCATTTAGTGATGATTGCCTATGTCCAGGAGGGTTATGGACTCTATTCCCAGTAAGAATTTATGGTTCCCCATCCACTCGGCCAGGTTCCTCTTAAAGAGTGTCAAGGAGGTGCTCTGTTTCACGTGAATTGGTAACCTGTTATAAAGATGCAGCAGTTATTGGGAGATAAACCTGCCCCTGCAGCATGTCCTATTTAAGTCACAGGCCATATTTAGGTCCTTGGAACAGGTAGCCCTAGTCCTGTTTGATTTACGGATATAAAGAAAGATCCTTAGATTTGGGTCTGATTGCTCTGTAGGCCAGGCATAAGTCTCCCCTAAGAAGTCCATATGAAACAGAGTAAAGTGAAAGGGACTTTAGTCAGTCTGTGTAAGGCCCATGCTGGAGCCCCTTGATCTTCTTAGTTAGAAACCTCTGAGGTCTCTCCAATTGCTGCAGGTGCTTAGTACGGCACATGCCAAATGGGACATTATACTCAATTATGGACTGGATAAGTGCCGAGTATAGGGGGGTTATAACTTCTTTTGTGCTTGAGGCGATACCGTTACAAAGTGTGCTATGTAGAAACCTTTCCTTACTACAGCAGACACATGGTGGTCAAAGTTAAGGTTGCAGTCTACTTGTAATCCCAGGTCTCTTACCATTTCATGGGTACTTAGGGTATTGTTGTTGATTAAATAGTATAAGGGGACACTGTTTGTGCCAAAGGGAATGATGATGCATTTCTTTGCATTCAGTTTGAGACAGTGACTAACACAGCAGTTTGTTGGTCTGCGTGAGCCCCTCCTGGAGTATGATGACATAATTTGGGGATTCAGTCATCTACAAACCTGGTCAGCCATAACGCCTTAGTTTTGACCGGAACTTCTGAGAAGTACATACCAAACAGTAGGGGGCCCAGCAATGACCCCTGTGGCACCTCACTGGTAACAGGTCTGCTGGTTCATGTGGAGTCACCCACTTTGATATAGAAATCATGTGCAGGATATGTGTAATGGCATGGCAAAAGCATGTCCTGCCTTGTGGGATGAGCACAGAAATACAAACTTTAACAAAATGAACAGATCTGACCTAGATGTCATTACAAAAGACAAACAGATAATTACCCAATGATTCAGGCATTCTATGACTATGGGTCCAAAAGAATAAGAAAATTCTACAGAAAATAGCACCAGAGCCATTTCTTTATGCAAGCTATTAAACAGCAACACATATAGGGAGAAAAAAATAGTGTGTGGTAAAATGCGAGTCTCGGGAAGAGCATTATCCTGGGAAAGTTTCCTTTATCAAGCTGACTAGAGCCTGTGACATCCAGTCCTAATAGCTGAAGTAAATGGACTGAACCATTACAGATCAAATGTTACACAGTTCTTCAAAGGGCAGCAAGCCCCCTGGAAAGTATGGTGACCGTAGAGTGCCACTCAAAGTGTCAGGGTGGCATCCAGCACAGATGACTGCCTTATGTTTATCAGCAAGAACAAGGTTCCACAATGAAGAACTGATATCAGATGTGAGATGACTAGCAAATAAGGACGAAATATAGCTCACTGGAATCTCTGTACATTCAAATGGGCAAAGTACAAAATGAAACTACAGGCTGCTATCAAGCCCAAAAGATGCAAGAGGGTAAAAGTTTAACAGAACTACTGCCCTGCTACCCACAAAGCCATGAAGAAAAAATCCTGCATATAATCCAGAAGCAAGAAGGCACTGCTAAAGACTGAGCTTAAGACAACCACAATATACTAGAGCCTGTGTACATGAAGCAGTAGCATTATGTCTCAAGTGAAAAACATGTGAAGGAGACAAAAAAGACTTCTGAATCCATCCATCCATTCTCAACCCCCATTCCCATTTTTGCACATGGGGTTGGGGTGTCACTTCAGCAGTGACAATCATCTCAAGCCACCGCTGGGTGGATAGCCCTGCCACGGTAGTTTATTCGCACACTCTCTCTCTTACCTATGGCCAATTTACAGTGTCCAATTCACCTACTGCATGTCTTTGGAATGTGGGAGGAAACCGGAGCACTGAGGGAAAACCCACGTGACTGTGGGGAGGACATGCAGACGCCACACAGAAGGCACCCCAGCCGAGAATCAAACTGGAGGATCCCTTGCTGTGAGGCGACAATGATAACCACTGCACCACCACGACCACCTCAAAAAGGACTGAATGTTCTCTTGTAACCCCAGCGTATGCAAGACATTTCTCACTTTAGTGAGAGATTCTTGACATTTTGAAAAAAACTCAGAAAAAATAAGCAAGTTGTCTAAATATGGAAAAATGTGGATACCCTGTCGCCAGCAACAAACTATAACTGGAGCTAGACACTTCGTGAACTCTCTCTTGACGCACCGAATAGCCAAAGGGTACGGCAAAGAAATCATAATATGATCCACACACTCAGATCCTTAAGGAATGTCAGAAGTCTAGATGCATAGGGATGCGATTCCAAGTATCTTTTAAATCTAGCGTGACCAGGAAACTTGACTGAGGAAAAAGAGGTAACAAATTGTCAACTGACAATTTTGAACTAGGGCACTATGACAAACAGGTTTAGGAAAGAAAGATACAGAACTGGTCTTCAAGCATTTTATTTATTTAGCACTAAAAACTATCCTGTAATAAAAAATGTTCCCCACCTGGAAGGAGGAAAGTACAGTTCTGTTAAGTAAATTTACCATAACAGTAGATATTCAAATGACAACTACTGCAATAGCCTTAGATATATGGGTTATAACCTGTCAAAAATATAAGTCTAGCTTCCAAAGCTTCAGAGCACCTTCCACACACCCACACTGTAAGGCAGTCAGAGCTGAGCTGACTAAAAGACAAGTCTGGGCCCCATGTTCTTTGGAGATTTCCTCCCAACACAGAGAGGGAGGCTTAGCCTTAAAAGGACAAAGCTAGAAAAACAAAAAATAAATGTCCACATCCTG
The DNA here is from genome assembly GCF_019279795.1 of Protopterus annectens. NCBI lineage: Eukaryota > Metazoa > Chordata > Ceratodontiformes > Protopteridae > Protopterus > Protopterus annectens. Next base: position 362,135,768 of record NC_056748.1, read on the forward strand.
ACTTAAAAAACACACCAAACAACAAGACAGATGGACAGAGGGAGCAGCTAATGCAGAAGTGATTATTCAAACATCTACTCTTATGGTAACTTTACTTACTTAGTGGTACTATGTTCCTTACTTAGTGGTACTATGTTCATCATAATGATCACTACTGCAGTAGCCTTAACTATATGAGTAGATTACCCTTGCTTACTACATTTGGGAGACATAAGAAACAGTCCAGGAGCCCCTGGAGAATGGTTCTAACAAAGCCTAACCAATAAGTAGATAGGGAATCAAGCCTACAGTACTTTGTAAAAGTATGTACAGTGGACCAAGTAGCAGCTTCTAGAATACTTCTAGAATACAACACTTTCCAAAACGACATAGATGAAAACAAGGTTCTGGTAGAGTGGGCCTTTACCCTGCCTGGAACAGTTTTATTATGGGGAGTATAACAAAAGTTAATAACCTCAGACAACCATTTGGAAACGGCCTGCTTCGATATAGGTTGTCTCTTCATCTTATCTTCGCGAGAAATAAACAATTGATCCGAAGATCTTAAAGATTTAGTTCTGTCAACATAGTACCACAGCTGTCTGTGGACATTCAAGGTATGAATTTTCCTTTCTCCCTTACTTTTAGATTCAGGAAAGAAAACAGAGAGATGGACAGTTTGGCTTAAAGTAAATCTGGATATAACTTTGAGAACTAATCTTTCTTTTGTGCCTAAAGAAACCTTGTCCTTGTGGAAAATGAAAGACGGTTGACTCACCATAAGAGCTTGCAACTTAGATACGCTTCTTGCAGAGGTTAGAGCAACCAGTAAAACTGTCTTCCATGTTAAGAACCTCAAGTCATCTAGGTTAGATGGTTCAAACAGAGCAAGTGCTAGTTTCTCTAACATAAAATTAAGATCCCAAGACGTAGCCACAGGTTTACTAGGAGGCCTCTTGCGCAAAACCCATATTAAAAACTGTGACAAAAGGAGGTACTACCACACAGCTAGCTGGAATTTTGTAAATAATTATGTCATTGGTGACTATCACAATGATTTATACAAGTTGCTTGTGTTACAAAGGCATTAGAACTGTATGTCATGTGCATATCAAACTGCTTGTACAGATGTTCGTGTTGAAAAGGTATTTATAAAGTGCTGTGTTTAAAATGTATCCACAGTGTGCCCTACTGGAAGAGAACAGAAATGTAACTGCAATATTGTAACTGTTTAAAAATATATGCTTAACAGGAGAAACTGGAGGGTTAACACCTCAGTCCAGCAAACATTAGAAAAAATATCCGAAATTAAATGACTTTATAGACTATGTCAAAGATGTTTCAATGCAGCTACAGATACGTCTGTACTAAGAAGATTCTGTATTGTCCTTGGAGTGAACTAATTGCTACTTTTAAAGCAAGAAGGAATGCAATTCTTTTAGGACTTCCAGCATCTGCCAAAGATCTCAGTAAAAGCCCTTCTCTGTATATTTTTACAGGTAGATGCTAAATGCTGCCAGCTTCTAGCAATGGGGGTTTCGGACTGAGAACTACAAGTCAGATGATCAGAAATTATGTAATTCTGCAAGTCATCCCAGCAGTAATATTTTAGATGTTAATTTGAGAAGTTTCTTAGTGAGACAGAGCCTTCTGTATTCGGTCTTGGACCTGACAAGAAGACCCATTCACCACACACCTGCCTTGCACTAATGAAGTAAGCTTCTAGGTAACTGTATAATTCTCTTAGATACAGTCAGGAATATAGTAAAACTTACTTTAGATGTTTTTCTTTATTTGGGTGAGCCTGTACTGCAATGTTATTTTAAATATTTCTTGTGGTTTTGAACTCTGATGTCAGTGTGAATATATATTTAGTATTGTCTTGTTATTTTATTATTTATTATTAAATGTAACACACTCCCTACTGTAATGCCTTCCCTGGTAAAGTCAGACCACAAAATGGTCTCCTTTGAAGTAAAAATAAAACCTGGACCCCCCAGCTAAAGTGGGAATATTCAGGAACTATTCTAAGGCTAACCTGCTGTCATTAAGTGAGAACCTGGCAAAATTTCAAGACCCTATAAACCCTGAGAACACTTCTGCCTATGCAGAACTGTTCAGAGAAACCCTATGCAAGCATATTAATAGTTGCACAGAGGCAGCTGCACCCACCAGGAAGAAGTACATAACTAACAAAAAACAAGCCACCCTGATGGAATCACAAAATCAATCGGAAGTATAACAGGAGGAAGAAAAACATGGCAAAAATTAGGAGATGCAGCACCCAACAGGATAAAAAACACTTATTAAACTAAGCAACTCAGAGGACAAATAAAGTCTACCAAAGCCAAATCTGAGCCTCCCAGGCCAAAGACAACTACAAAGCATTCTTTAGTTATGTCTGCAACCTCAAAGATAATACATAATCATGTGCAGAGCTCATTGTAAATGGAACCACCTATACTGAGCCAGAAGATATAGCAAACCTCCTGGCTGATAAATTCAGCTCCAACTTTACTCCTCTCTCCCCGTCAACCTTCCCTCAGGAAATATCATCAAATACAACTCCCCCTACTATCACTAGGGAACAGGTCCTTAATGCTCCCTCTAAGACCAAGAACACTGCATCAATGGGCCTAGACAATATCCCAGGATGCCTTCTAAATAGCACAAAACATGACCTATCAAGGCCTCTGGAATTGCTATTTTACTGTATCCTCTAAACAGGCTTCATGCCTCATGAATGGAGAAAGGGAACAGTCATCCTTCTGCACAAAGGGGGAACATCTACAGACCCTGGAAACTACAGACCCATAAGTCTCACTGGTCTTGTATGTAAAGCCATGGAAAGAATTATCATAGAGATGATTAATAGAGATACAGTAACCTCCAGACACTGGACCCACCCCAGTTTGGTTTTGTAAAGGGCAGATCATGCCTACTCAACCTGGTGGACTTCTTTGAGAAGGTCACCAAAGCAATGGATGCCTACCTTGACCTGGCCAAGGCATTTGACACAATACCCCACGCAGGCATTTTTGACAAACTCCAGAGGTTAGGTACAAACCCCATAAGTTACTCGGAGGATAGCCAAGTGGCCCACAGACAGGACCCAGGAAGTTAGCATTGGGGAGTCCACCTCTACAAAGAGGCTAGTCACAAGTGGAGTCCCTCAGGGATCAGTCCTTAGACCGGTCCTTTTTGGCATTGACTTCTCAGTAGTCAATGCCAATGTCAGTGGTCTCTGGCTAACTAAATTTGCAGATGATTGCAAATTAGGAGTTGTCACTGAATCTCACACTGACACAAATGCTCTCTAGTAGGGGCTGACACAGACAAACAACTAGTGTCAAAGTCATGGACTAAAATTAAATGCCAAGAAATGCATAACAGTACCCTTTAGGAAGTCATCCATCCCTGGTAACTATCATACTGACCACATACCCTTAGAGCTGACCCAGTAGACAGGGACTTAGGGACACACATAGATAGTAATCTAGGTTTTGATAATCACATGTCTACAGTGGTGAGGAAATCATTCTATGTTGCACAACTTATAAACAAAGGTATAGCATCCAAGTCCAAGGAAGTCATTGTTCCACTGTATTCGGCATTCATCAGACCTATCATTGAGTACAATGCATCCTTTGTTATGCACCTAACCAGACATATCCAACAACTGGAACATTCACAGAGGTTCCTCACTAAAAGAATACAGGGTATAAGTAATATGTCCTATGCAGACTGCCTCAAGGCCCTACCCTTGTATTCTGTCTCCTACAGGCTTTTGAGGGGAGATCTATGCCTGGCATACAGGGCATTGTCAGATCCCACTCTGATGGACCTCCTGCATATCCACAAAAAAGACAGTTCCAGAATTACCCGTTCTAAAGTCTTAAACCTTGCCTGTGATATAAACAGGACCTGCTGGAGAGATAGGTATGTACACAAGACACTACCCCATCTATGGGACAGGCTCCCCATCCATGTGAAGCAGAGTTCCTCCATAATGCAATTCAAGTGCAACTTGGACAATTGGATGGGAAACTGGAAATTCATCCCTGGCCTGGCACCTACAGTTGATATAAAGTGTACACACCCCCTGTTAGAATGCCAGGTTTTTGTGACATAAAAAAATGAGACCACAATAAATCCTTTCAAAACTTTTCCCACTTTTAATGTGACCTATTTCCTGTTGGGGAAAAAAATATAAAAAATGTAAAAAAATGTACAATAAGCTGGTTGCATAAGTGTGCACACCCTTAAATTAATACTTTGTTAAATCATCTTTTGATTTAATTACGGCATTCAGTCTCCTTCTTACACTTATCAATGGTATCAGAACTCGTCAGAGATTTTGGATGCATGGCTAGGCTTAAAAAGGCCCTTGTGGTTGTTAGCCTAGTAAACACCTATGAACCTATTTAAACCTTTCATTGTGGCTGATCTGTCTAGAGATATTTAGGTTTTGAGATTACATGCATATTTATTTGGTGACACTGTGTGGGCCACTCCTAAAAGCCTTGCTCTTGGTCAAACTACCATTTGTATTAGTATTAATATTACACAGTAAAATTTGACACCCTTTGTTAAGGGCCTTAAAGTAGCTGATAAGGATGGATGGGTGGTAGTGAAAACTACCTTATAGTCTTGGCAGAAGGGGGCATAGCTAGTATACCTGTGCCAGCCTTTCCCAGGTATGTGTGCATGTAAATCAAACCTCAAAATGTGTGTGTGTGTGTGTGTGTGTGTGTGTGTGTGTGTGTGTGTGTGTGTGTGTGTGTCCGCTACTTGGGCAGGGACACGAAGCACTGGTTGGACAGAGAGGGTGCTGGAGGTCTTGGCTTGGTCACTCAGCTGAGATCTTAACTCTATAGCTGTGCCAGTGGGGAGTCTTATTGGGGATCTGGAGGAAGAGGGAGAAACTAGCCCCAGACTGACTGTGGTCTCTGTGAGCTCTTAACAGAAATTGCACTTGATGCAGAGAGCTGCATCTGGAAATACTGTGTGCGTACCTGTCATCCTCTCGGTGAACGCCCTCCACTGTTGCCAGTAGTGAGGACTAAGGCTCCTTGATTACTGGTCCAGTGGAGGGTCATCACAAAAACGTTGTGACATTAGACTGCATTGAAAGAGTAAGATCCATTGGCAGACATGCTGAAATAGCCGATAAATGAACCCTGTTAGAGGAACAAGAAAGGGCATAGGACAGTAACTCACAAAAAATATCGTAAAAACAGTGAACAACTAAGCTCTGAATGGGTGCTGGTTATGTTGTTGGCACCAATTAGAAAACCCTTTCTATTGGCTAATGTTTTACTTTCTAGTAGCAGGCTTTCTTGCCTGTATTAATACCTGCTGCATGTCCTCAGTAAACAGGTGCCTAAAATGAATTAAGACCTTATCATCCAGGTGGTTAATTGAAAACAAAACATCCCTATTATTTATTTATTGATATTTGATTACCGAAAAAGTCCGACTGAGTAGAAGCCCATTTTCAGCAGAGGCCCTGGGAGAAAAACCCCAAATTATTACAAAATATTTTAAAAATAATAATTTTACAATATTCAAAAATAAAACAAAGCATCTGTAGTTTAAATTACAATAAAGTAGTGATAATATAAAAGCATTGTTTAAGATTAGATACAAGTTATATATCAATCATTTAGTATTTATAGAAATTTTACAGTTTGTAGAGAAATTGCAGTTAATTATTGTAATATAAACAAGAACTTCAATATGAAGTGAGGGAAAAGCAGGCTTATGGTACATTTAGAGAAAGTCAGGGAAGAGAATTTGATAGAAGTGAGGAAGTAAGCGAATAAGGGAGAGTAAGGAGGTATAAGGAATGAAAAGGTACTTGTTCACATTTAAGGATATAGTTTATTCTTGTTTTGAGCAAGAACAGAACCAGATTTTATTAAGGAAGTCTTTTAGAGTGGTTTTGAAAGACGGGAGAGTATTGACTTGATGGATACAGATAAAGAGTTCCAGGCTTTAGCAACCTTGTAAAGTACAAACAATGCCCAGCAGATTTGAATGGTTTGCAGACAGACAGGAGTTTTTATTCACTGGATCACGACTGACTGACTGGGAACATAGTTGTGTAGAATAAATTTTAGTGCTAGGCAGGCAGAAGGATGCTGGATAATTTTACAGGTGGTAAGAAACTGTGTGTGTTACTTGATGAGACAGTTCTAACCAATTTAGGCTTTTTAGTGCTATATAGGGTTAGGTTCCGAAAGGGATATTTGCTGTAAATTTAGCAACTTTGTTAAAGCATGGTTCAAGTTTTAATTTTTGTGAAGCCTTGAGTTTAGTTAGGATGGGAGCACCATAAAGAAGTGTGGCAGATAAGCAGTGACAAGTATAGTTTTAGTTGTGTTGGTGAGAACGTTTTTGCTCTGTAAAGTATCCCTAGTTTGTGAGGAGTTTTTCTTCTACAATTATGTACTTGCATATAAGCTTATCATCCACTATCAGCACCTAACAATTTATCTACAAGAAGTGACTTCAATGGTTGTGTTATCAAGAAATAGGACTTTATGTTTTTTCATGACGGGTATTTGGGGATAAAAAGTAGTAGTTTGGTCTTTTTTAAGTTTGGCATAAGTTGTGAGTTAGGAAGCTATGCTTCAGTGGCTGTTAGAGCTTCCCAGGTAATTTTTTGGAAGTGTACCATGTTGTCAAATTTATTAAATAAATAAATAATTTTGTAGAAATGTACCATGTTGTCAAATGTAAAAATGAGAGTGGAATCATCTGCGTACTGTATTAAGGTGGTCTGTTGTTTGGATGCATAGAGGGTGTTGGTGAAAATGTTAAACAGGAGGGGACCAAGGTTAGAGCCTTGCTGTACACTGGTGGTGCCTGGAAGGTAATGAGACAGCATGGAGTGCTATTTTACTGACCGATATCTATTGGGCAGGTAGCTTTTGAACCACAGAAGGGAGAGCTTTAAGAGACCTAGTGAGGACATTTGAAGTAGAGGTTTTCTGTGCTAAATTATATTGAAGACTTTAGACAAGTCTAAGATAAGGAAGAGACTAGTTTGCCATTATCTCTAGCTTTATGGACAGTACTTATACAAGTTAGAAGGGCAGTGCTAGTACTATGAAAAGTACAGAAGCAATGTTGTGTCAGGTACATGAGTTCTTCCTGCAGGAGATAGTCTAGCAATTGTTTTTGAATACATCTTTCAAGTATTTTGGCAAGGGATGATAAGACTGCTATAGGTCTAAAGTTATTAATGTCTGTTGAATTTCCTCCTTTGCATACAGGGATAATATGTGACTTTTTCCAGAGAGACGGAACATGGAATTTCTGGACTGACCTATTTATAATGATTGAGACAGGATAGGCAATGCTAGTGGCTGCTATTTTTAGATACTTGCTTGGAAGGTCCTCAGCTAAAGAAGAGCATAGTTTAGGTTTAAGTTTAAGAGTAGTTTTATTTAGGATGTGGGCACAAATTTGAAGGTGAAAGTGCTTTTGGGCAGGGCTGGGATTAGATGTTGAGGAATCCTTGGTTAGAGATGATATACTATCGATAAAATAAGAGTTGAACTGTATTGCAGTTTCGAGTGGTGAGTTATCAGAAGAGGGGTGTGGGTTGAATTTTTGGCCGGGATGCAAGATTTCTTTAATGGATATCCAAAGTTTTTAGGGCTGTATTTAGTATTATTCTGAAAGTTATTATAGTACAGTTTTTTGTATTAATTTATTTGCTTTTTAGTACAATTGTGAAGCAATCTAAAGTTTAAGATATTGAGGTGCTTTATATTTTTTGACATTCTTTCCATGCTTTTTCTCTATCCTGCATTAACATTTTACTCTTTTTGTATAGTCAAACTTCATTACTTGTTTTTAGTCTCTTCCTTTTTCTGACCACCTTCAAATCAACGTATAACTGAGTGCAATCAGTTGATAGCCAATACAAAGCAATTAACAAAGAGATACAAACTAAAACAGGTTTTCTGTCATTTCCTGAGGCTAAACAACTGGCATATGCAGTACAGTCTACTGGTCAAGAAAAAGGGGGACAGTGGCCAGCTTAGTAAGAAGTCCTTACAGTGAACTTATTATTTCACAAAGACTTTCAATCATGACAGAGCAGGCATGTATTCGACTTAATGGACAGCAAATTTCTTCATTATAAATGTGTGCTCGCATTATACTATGACAAAATTCGCAGTAAACTTGTAGGAGCAGGGACCCATGGCAGAGCTCCTGCAATATTCAGGTCAGATGTAGTGACCGCAGGCTCTGAATGAAAAAGATGAAAAACTCTACTAAACTGCAAAACTGAGGCAATAACGTTAGTACTTGTGTGAGTATATTCAGTCTATGAGGAAGTTGGAAGATAAAAACATGGTTGCCTATGCCAGAAGAGAGTTACCACAATGATCTTGGGGAATTCCTTCTGAAACTTCTGACATATCCTGGATACTAGTGGAAAGGCATACAGAAACATTCCTATCCAAAGGCATCTGCCTTCCAGGCCTTCTTGCATGGAGTCCTAGACCACAAATTTTCCAGTTGCTCATTCAGAGGGGAGTAAAGTGGTTTACTTGAGGAACTCCCCACAGATGGATCAAATCCTGGAAGTCCCCCTGATCTAGTTTCCATTCCTGAGGGTCTGCACTGGTCCTGCTCAGTTTGTCTGCCACACAATTTGCTTTGAGACAGTGTAGGATGCCTGCAGAGTGAGACTGTGCTGTGAAGCTATATCACAAACTATCACTGCTAGTCTACAAGGGGGGTATGACCTGGTTACTTCTTGCTTGTTGATGAATTACAAGATGATGGTATTGTCTGTCGTAACTTGAAGAGGTCATGGGGAACAAAGATGATTCACAAAGTTGACTGCCTTGATCAGGGCAAGCATCTCTGATATTTATGTGCTTGTATCTGTCCTTGGTGTCCCATACACCCTGCACCTTTATCCCTCCTGAAACTGCTCCACAGGCAAAGTCCCAGGCATGTGTGGTGACTGGTTTGGAACAGGGAGGGTGAGGGGGGAGACCTGGACTGGATAAATGTTGTCTCCACCAAATGATTTCTCTTCTGACAAACCCCAGCACTGGGATTTGAAAAGACAAGTATGTTGGTGCTGGGGCCAAAGAGACTTTAGACACTACTGCATCTTCTCATGTGGAGTCTTGCAAGGAGTATCATGAGAATCATAGAAGTTATGAGAGAAAATCCTGAGGTACTCCCTTGCAAAGACCAAAGTTTGAGTGGAAAACCTTATAACTAGATCTAGCTATAGACATATTTTTCCTGTAGAATAAAAGCCCTTTGAACTGAGGTGCCTAGATGACATTCCAGGAGCACGATCTGTGTGAAGGATTCAAAAAAGACTTTTGAATGCTCTCCTGGAATCCCAGCTTGTGTAAGAGATCTATGATCCCAGAGAGACATTTTAACAGTTTGAAAAAGACTCTGCAAAAATAAGCAAGTCATCTAAATATAGAAAAATATGGATAACCTTGTAGCCTGCAATGAGCTATAACTGGAGTTAGACACTTTGTGAACATTCTTGGTGCAGTGAATACTCCAAATGGTAAGGCAGAGTATTGATAATGTGATCCGACACACAAAACCTCAAGAAACATCTGAAGTTTGAATGAAAAGGGGTGTGATGACAAGCACCTTTTAGGTTTAGTGTCACCAGAAAACTAGAAAGAGGAAGTAGAGGTAACAGGTTGTGAAATGACAACATTTTTACACACCAAGGTCAACAGGTTTAAGAAAGAAAGATCCAGAATTTAAAGCCAAGCATTTTCTTTCTTTAGCACTAAGAACATCCTTGAATAAAAACCCTTCCCCACCTGGGAAGGATGAACTGGTTCTATAACTCCTTAGGATAGCATGTGATGAACTGTTTGAAACAAAAGAGTCTGACATGGAAGATGAGGAATGCCCCCTGGAAAGTAAGAATTTCCTCCCACTGCCATATGTAACATGGATGAATCATCTTCAGAACGCATTTGTATGACACTATCTGTTGTCACACAGAAAACTGCAGATTCAGACTTTCTGGAAGAAGAAAAAAAAAAGACCAGCGTGGAAGGGAGTCACAAATTCTCTTGAACAGTCATTCAGACTTGTTGGACTGTCCTTGGTTTTAGGAAGTTTGAGTTTTCTTTTTGGAACTCCCTTGCCATGTTTTAAACACCTGTTTACCTATACTTCGCAGAGACTGTTATTCTGCTTTTTTGCCAAAGTTGGATGAGGAGTTAGGGAACCCCATACAGGTTCATAGGATGATACTAGGCTATTGGCCCGGAGGCCCTTATAAGCCTAGCCAAGAATTTGGCCCATGTTACCTCAAAGTTAGCACCTGTTTCCCTGTCCAGCAGGTACACAGGTGAGATTCCAGGAGTGTATTTTCTGTTTATCATCCAGGTTCCTCTTAAAGAGGGCTAGAGAGGTACTCTGCTTGACAGGGAGAGGGAGTCTATATCATAGATGGGGGAGGGGGGGGGTCTTTGGGACATAAATCTATCCCGCCAACAAATTCTATGAATGTCACAGACCAGGTTAAGGTCTTGCGTGTGGGTTGCGCGACTCGAGTTTGACTTACAGATATGCAGCAACTCCATCAATGCTGGGTCTCAGATGGCCTTGCATGCCAGAAACAGGTCACCTCAGAACAGTCTGTACAAGACTAAGTAGAGGGACAGGGCTTTTAGCCTATCTGTATAGGATAGGTGTTTGAAACCCTGAATTTTCTTGGTCAGGAACCTTTGTGGTCTCTCTAGCTGCTGCATGTGCTTGGCAAGGTACATGCCGAAGGGGACATTGTACTCAATAATGGGTCTGATAAGGGAGGAGTACAAGGATGTTATGACCTCTTTGTTCCTAGATGAAATGCTCTTATTTATGAGGTAAGCCATGTAGAAAGCCTTCCGTATAACAGAGGCAACGTGGTGGTCAAAAGTCAGGTTACTATCAACCTGGGTGTCCACGTCCCTCATGACTGACTGCGTGTTTAGTACGTTGTTATTAATGTGATAATTAGTGGGGATGCCATTTTCCCCAAAGGGGATAATGATGCATTTCTTGGCATTCAGTTTGAGGCCATGCTTCTGGCACCAGTCAGTTTTGGTAAAGCCCTCTTGGAGGATGTTCACATCATTTGGGGAATTTAAGACAGCACCTAGCTTGCAGTCATCTGCAAACTCGGTCTTCCACAGACCACTGGTTTTGGCTAGCACCTCAGAAAAGAATATCCCAAACAGTAGAGGCTCCAAGACTGATCCTTGGGATACACCGCTCGTTATGGTTCTACTACTAGAGGTGGTTTCTCCTATTTTGTCTGAGAGGGTTTTATCAGTGAGCCTGTTAGCTACCCATCTGGTAACACACAGGTTGATGCCTAGCTGGGAGAGTTTATCTATTATACCTGAGTGGGGAATAGTGTCAAAGGCTTTGGCTAGGTCAAGGTAGGTGGTGTGCACCCATCTTCCCCTTGTCCATGGCTTTGGTGACTGTTTTGAAGAAGTCAGTCAAGTTTAACAGGCATGATCTCCCTTTGACAAAACCAAACTGCATGGGGTCAAGTGTTTGGAGGTTGCCAATATCCTTGTTTATAAGGTCCATGATAATGCGCTCCATGGCCTTGCAGATCTGGCTAGTTAGGCTAATAGGCCTATAACTGCCTGGTTCAGTGGACGCTCCACCTTTGTGTAGAGGGATGAAAGTAGTTGTCCTGCATTCATCTGGGATGAAGCCGGTGTTCAGGCTTTGGTTAAATAGGGTGCCTAATGGAGCTGAGAGCTCATGCCTGAGGTCATGTAGGATGCAGCCAGGGATGTTATCGGGTCCCATGGAGACTGTATGTTTTGCCTTTGAGAGGGGGTTAAAGACTTGATCCCTGGTGATGAGGGGAGGTGGGCTGGTGCTGAGGATGTCCTGGTTTACTGATGGTGGGGACAAGGGGATGAAGTTTTCACTGAGCATGTCTGCCAGCAGGTTGGCTATATCTATGGCATTTAGAAAATCTGGAAAAGGAGGGCTGAAAAATCTTAGAGACTCCCTGGATCAGCATATCTCTTTCATCACACTTTCTGATAACGTACACAGCAAAGAGGCCAACTACTAAATTTCTATTCAAAGGGGAATTTAAAATCTCAACTTTATCATCATCTGGGAGGTTCTGAGAATGCAGCCATGCAAGACCTCCTCAAAATAATACCAGTGGCTGTAGCCTTGGAAGAAGTAGGAGTAGTGACCTGTCCATATAAGAAACTAAATTATTTAAAGCAGATTTTTTTCCTCGCAAGAAGAAACTACACATAAATCATTCCTCATACTTTCACAATTTGTCAGAACAAATTTTAACACATGAGCCTGACAGATTAAAAATTCTGAAAATCAAAATTGCAGTAGTATACACATTTTTCCTATACTTATCAAAAAGAGTGGGACTGGAATTAACTAAGTGTTTAGCAGCAGTGGGATCAACTAAAGCTATAGCTGGCTGGGTCAGGTTTGGGAATAGAATATAAAAACTTGAAAGACTGAGGAAGTTTATACATCCTATCTTCCTTTTTAAGGGCAGCCAGCTGACTATCAAGCAGACAGAACAGGAATGATTGGTGTAGGTAATGGAAATTCATTCTATAGCAACTTGTAGCATTTTCTGAGGAACTGAGGAACTGAGAAACCTCAGCATTCACCCAATGAAAACAATGGAACATTCTAGCAACAGTCCCAGAGAATGAGAAACCCCCACAGAAAGAATTAGAAATTGAGCTCTCCTCAGAACCTATATCAAAAATCTGAAGAGAAAACCCTGCATCTACCCCCTGCATCGTCCAGTCCAGATTTAGAATCTTGAACTGCCTCAGCAAAAGAGGCATCCCTCTTTCTTTTACTATACACCTTAAAAGAAGGATCAATAACCTGAATAAAACCCTGAGCCAAAGTAAAGTACTCATAAGAAAATTTGAGAAGTAACAGACACGTTTAGTTTTCTGTTTCTTTTTAACAGGAAAAATGGGGGGGGGGGGCAGTGCTATTAATTGCAGCAGCCATGGATGGGCACAACATTCTGAAAAAAAAAGGGAAGACTTCCCTTTCCTTCTCCCTGAACTGTCCACAGTGGTTCTCCCTTGTCCACTGAGGGGACCACAACAGCTGCAGTGGATATGGCTAACCCTGGTCCACAGTGGATGTAGATGCTACACAAGTGGGATTTGGGGTCAAAGAAAATAAACCCACCAGCTCAGGCTGGACCAACAGTAAAGACTGCACCAGCCTGAGCCAGTGGTTTTATTTAATTTTCATCTTAATTTACCATTGATTATTCCAGTCTGGTTGAGATTTGAGGTAAAAGATGAGTGGTCTGAGAAACAAACAATGGCACAGCACAATCACCCACTTACGGTTGAGGAAAATCAATTGCCTGCTGTGGTAGCAAAAGCTGTCTGCTTAACTTTTCCTTTTTGTGGCTGGAAGGAGGACCGAACATCGAGTCGGTAAGTTTGCTCAATGGTCAAGCTGAAAATGGTGCCTATTTTTCCTGTGAAAAACAAGCAGCAAAAGCCGGTAAAAATTAAAAGTAATTTTTTTCTCACAAAAACACAGTGAAGAGCACGTTAAACACTTTGTCAGCCAGAAAAAGTAAAATAAACACAATTTCTCCACAGAAAAAAAAAATGTTTTTCAATTACTTTAAACAACTTTGAAACTGGCAGGGAAAAAGTGCATTCTTGTTTAAAAGTATAATACAGTCTTGTAACAGTCCGTTCAAGCACTAACTCCTAGCTTAAAATACCTTTCCTGAACAAGAAAGTACTAATAAACAAGCAGTTTTTAAAAATGGAATGCCTTTCCCCAAAGGGAACTTATCTGCCTAGCAAAGGAACAGCACAAGTCGATTGTCTACCCTTGTAAGCCTCAGAGGAGCATACTCTTTGGCAGAAGGAAAGTTGCAAAAGACTTGGCATCCAAACCTGTTTTACTCAACTCAGTTCCAGCTGACTGATGGTTTGGGCATATGGAAGGTGCTCTGAAGCCTTGGAAGTTGTATGGTTGTTACATCCTATGCAGGATACAACACATATAGTGAAGGCTACTGCAGCAGTAATCAATACGATGAACATTAACTGTTACAGAGTTGGAAACTGGAGGACTGGAGAGACAAGTACTGGCTGATTTGATAAACCAGGCAGAGCCAAAGGAAGGACAGGATGCACAATGGATTAACATGATAGGAGAGCATTCCAAGAGGAAAACGCTGAGAGGTTGGAAACGAAACAGAAGTAACACTTGGTGAAAGGAAAAATATTAAAGGTATTCACAAGAAGATGGAGTTACCAGTTTTAAGGATATTTTTTTTTTTTTGTTGCAAGAAATAAGATGTTATGCAGACACAGTAAGGAACGAATACAAGACGGAACTGGGAGGTGACAAAGATTTGCAGTTTCTTGGCAGCCAGAGAGACTACATCAAGTGGGAAGAATAAAAAAAAAAAAAAAGTTAGGTACTCACTATAATGTCCCATCTGAGTTGTTGCTTTTCACTTGTCTTCAACCTGTGGAAATACGGATCAAGTACAGTTCTGAATTGGCTGCATTTTCCAGCATCGGATCCAAGCTCCAAGCTCCTCCACTACCCATAATGTCCCTGTCTCCCTCCTCCCCTCAGATAGAGTTTGCTGCTGATGACAGTAGCACCCCGACCTAACCAAGAGCCTAACACCTTGGCAGTAGTACCCTAAAATTACATAGGGAAGATGAAGACTTGCCAGAGTAAGGGCCATGCCACTTCCATCTGGTCAACCACACAGCCCACATAAGGAATGGGGAAGGAGGGAGGGACAGTTGAAGACAAATGAAAAGCAACAACTCAGATGAAATGTTATGGTGAGTACATAACTTTTTTATCTGAAATTGTTGTTTTCATTTGATCTTCAACCTGTGGGACAGAGTCCCTAGCTACCTAAAGTCTCTGGGGGGGTCCTCATGGAGGGATGTTCCGGGGCACGGTGGAGCCAAAGGATGCCCTGCCTCTGGACAGGAGACCTGACTTACAGTGCGAAATAAACATGTGCGAAGATGCCCAAGTAGCTGCAGGCAAATGTCATCCAAAGAAACCCTAGACCCAAAGGCCGCTGAAGTAGCCACAGACCTGGTAGAATGCACCTTGACCTGACCTGGTGGAGATAATCCTTTGGCTGTATACGCCAGAACTATGCACTGAGAGATCCAATGAGCAATAGTTACCTTGTACACAGCTTTCCCTAAAAAAGGCTTAGAAAATGAAACAAAACACTGATCAGACTTACGAAAAGACTTTGTTCTATGCAACTATTTGAAAAAATATCCACGGGTACAACAAAGTTCCAAACAGCACACCAGCAACCCAAGGATAAACCACGATCCACAGTTTACTTTAAAACAGGTTTATTGATCCAACCGTAAAAACTTAACACGATATGTTAAGCGCTTTCGTGTAACCCATATCGTGTTAAGTTTTTACAGTTGGATCAATAAACCTGTTTTAAAGTAAACTGTGGATCGTGGTTTGTTCTATGCAAACAGAAATGCAATTGCCTATGAACGTCAAGCAAATGCAATTTATACTCTCCCTTATTCTGGAAGTTCGGAAATAAAACCGGAAGACTGATGACCTGGTTAATGTTAGATTCAGAAGCCACTTTCGGAAGAAAGGAAGGGTTTGTGCACAAGGAAACCCTGTCTTTTTGAAACACCATATAAGGAGGCTTGACAGATAAGGCCTGAATCTCCGACACTCTTTTAGCTGATGTAATAGCAACCAGAAAGGCCGTCTTCCAAGACAGAAATTGTAAATTCACTTTAGCTGCCGGTTCAAAGGGGGAAGAAACTAAGGCTTGTAGGACTACAGTAAGATCCCAAAGTGGCGTAGAGTACTTGACTGGAGGCCTAAGTAAAGAGATACCTTTCAAAAAGACTTTACAAAGCTTGGAAGAAGCTAAGGAAGCTGAATTGTCTCCTATATGAAAGTTAGAGATTGCTGCCAGCTGAATTTTTACCATAGAAAAGCTGGCACCCGGAAGAAAAATATCTGCCAGAAACTAAAATGATGGGGACTGGAGCAGTGAAGGGGTCCAAATCATGCTGAGCCACCCATATCGAAAAACGTTTCCACTTAGTGGAATAAACCTTCCTGGTGGATGATTTGTAAGCCGCTACCAAAATCTTTTAACTGGAGAAGATAGCCCAGGAGTCCTAGATATCACTGGAACTGGAGCAGCAGCCAAGCTGCAAGATTCAGACTGGCTAGATCTGGGTGAGGAATCCCTGAGGGATGAGAAATCAGATCCGGAACCAGATCTAATGTCAAAGGGGGACACACTATATGAGACCACAGACAGGGGAATCAAACTTGGCAAGGCCAGAAGGGGGCAATGAGTATCACTAAGCTCCCCAGCCGCCAAACTTTCTGTATGAGTTTTGGGATCAGAAGAAGTGGAGGATAAGTACACAGAAGACCGGAGGGCCAAGCATGGACTAGAGCATCTCTGGGGGACTCCCCTGGAGGGGAGTTCAGAGTGAAAAACTCACTGCACTTCACAGTGGAAGGAGTGGCTAAGAGATCACAGCAAGGCTGACCCCACTTTAGAAAGATCTGTTCTGCTATCGAAGGATTCACAGACCACTCATGAGGTATCGGAACAGACCTGCTGAGCTTTTCCGCCAGAATGTTGGACCTCCCCGGAATGTGCATTGCCACCAGAAAATGGCCGGTGGAGATTACCCATTCCCACAATCTCATGTTTTTGCGACAAAGGGGATAAGACCTGGTTCCCCCTTGTTTGTTGATGTACCAGACAACAGACATGTTTGTCTGTCAGGATGGCAATCGTCCCTTGAGGAAGATGGACATGAAGAGCTTGCAATGCCAACAGCACTGCCCTCATCTCCAGGATGTTGATATGCAGACCAAGTGCCTTGGACCTTCCCTCCTATGGAATGACCCTCCCCACCCGTGCAAGGTGGTATCTGTGGTCACTGTGGCCATACGGGTGGGAAGGATAAACGGCGACCCAGAAGAAGGTCCAGGGAATGAAGCCACCAGAGAAGCAAATCCCTGCAAACCAGAGACAAATGAACTGGATGGGATAACAGCAGATCTAGTAAGGACCACTGTACCACTAGGGTCCAGTGGAGAACCCTCATATGCAGACAAGCTGTGGGGATCAAGGTGATCGTGGCCACGTTGGACCCCAACATCCGAAGAACTGACTCCACAGGGGGATACTGGGTCTGGGACAACATGGTCGGCAGACCACGATGCTTTGCCAGAGATCGCCTGCATCTGTCGCCCCTGGGATTCCGGATACTGGCTAAGGCTCTTGCCGCCCCTATAGTGCCTTTTTTAGGCATGGTTCAAATGACAAATTCACCACCATAACAGGAACAGGCAAGCAAAAACTGAGGGTAATGCTACTCAATGCTAGAAGTCTAAATCTCAAAATGCATTCACTCGAGGCACTCCTTAAAATGGAGAACATCGATATCTGTGCAGTGACTGAGACCTGGTTCAAGGCTCTAGACAGCACCCCTGCATTACCAGGCTATAACTCATACCACACTTTTTGGCCATCTAACCTGGACCAGAACACTAAAGGCAGAGGTGTGTCCATATTCATTAAGGATATCCACACCTCCAGGCTAGTTGTGCAGCATAATGCATCCGAGGTTATCCAAGTGCAACTAACTCTGGGCAAAACTGCAATTCAAATTGTAGCTTGCTACTGATCCCCCACCATGTTCCAGGATTCCCACTCCTCTTTTCCTGATATACTGGAAAATATTAGGCTTCAACCAAACACCCTAATAATGGTCGATTTCAACTACCCCACCATTAACTGGGAAAACTACTCATGTACCAACTCCTTCGCTCAACGCTTTCTGGAATTCATAAATTCCAATACCCTAGATCAACTTATCCACACCCCTGCCAGGAGCAACAATATCCTAGACCTAGTCATTACCAACATGAGTGACCGGTGTTCCACATTTGAAATCAACTACTCGCTTGTCAGATCCAACCATAAGCTAATCACTCTAGATATCCACATCCTGCCCCCACCCACCATTAAGGAAACCAAGGTAAAAAATTTCTCCAAAGCCAACTTCATGCTTCTTAAGACAGAAGTGGTGAACTTCATGACACCCATGCAGATGGACAATACAGTTACGACTGCTGAATCCTACACAAATGCACTCTATAAGTACTTACACGAGTGCATGGATCGTGCTATCCCAAACAGAACCACGACGCTATCCTCCAAAAAAAGGAAGCCAATCTGGTGGTCCCCTGCCATAAACAAACTCTACAACAGAAGGAAGAAACTGTTGCAAAAGAGAGTAAAATCCCATGAGTGGAGAAGCTGAGATCCCTTATAAGATCCTTCAAAGCTAGCTACGAAAACAAAATCGACACTGATTCTAAGGCCAACCACAAAGCATTCTATAGCTATGTCAAGAATCTCAGTGGCAACACCCAGATCTGCTCTGAGTTTCAGCACAACGGCACGAAAATTACAGAACCAACTGATATTGCCAACATCCTGGTAGATAGGTTCAGTGCTAACTTTACCCCCCTCTCACCCACTAAAGGGCCCATGTCTATACAGGAAGAATGCAGAGTCCCTGTAATCACATCTATGCAGGTAAAAACTGCACTTTCTAAAACCAAAAACACAGCATCCATGGGACCGGACAACATCCCAGGCTGTGTTTTACAAAAACTTCAGAACGAACTGGCTCCCCACCTAAGCACCATGTTCAATCATAGTCTCACGTCAGGCTTTGTGCCCACTGAATGGTGCACAGCAACAGTTATCCCACTCCACAAAGGAGGAGCCAACACTGATCCTGGGAACTATTGCCCTATTAGCCTGACGAGCCTGGTCTGCAAGGCCATGGAACGTATCATCATGGAACTCATAAACAAAGACATTGGTAACGTCCAAACTCTGGACCCCACCCAGTTCGGGTTTGTGAAAGGCAGATCATGCCTTCTGAACCTGATCGACTTCTTTGAGGCAGTTACCAAAGCCAAAGACGACGGTAAGGTGGTTTACACAGCCTATCTTGACATCACCAAGGCTTTCGACACCCTCCCCCATTCTGGAATTATAGCTAAACTCACTAAACTAGGTATAAATACCTACATCACAAGATGGGTTGCCAACTGGCTCACTGACAGAACCACACTGTAAAAGTTGCAGACTCTAAATCTGACTTCCAACCAGTGACAAGTGGAGTACCACAGGGTTCAGTCCTGGGACCTCTCCTGTTTGGTATCTACTTCTCTGAAGTACAGGCTAACACAGAACCCCTCTGGCTAACGAAGTTTGCTGATGTCTGCAAACTAGGAGACATAGTCGAGTCCCCAAATGATGTGGACAACCTACAGAAGGGCCTCACTGAGACAGATGCCTGGTGTCAGAGGCATGACCTCAAGCTTAATGCCAAAATGCCAAAATGTGCATTGTCATCTCCTTTGGTAAAAACTCTGTACCCATGAACGCCAGTCTACTTAACACCGAATGTGTGATAAGAGACTTGGGGACCCAGATGGACAGTAGTCTCTCCTTTGATAACCACATTGCCACTGTAGCCAGGAAATCCTTCTATGTAGCACACCTCAATCACAAAAGGGTTCTCAACCAGGAAAAAAACAGGTCATTGTTCCCCTCTACTCGGCATTCATTAGACCCATTACAGAGTACAACTCCCCTTTTAGAATGTACCTCACAAGACATCTGCAGCAGCTGGAAAGGCCACAGAAGTACCTCACAAAGAGGATTACTGGCCTCAAATAGATGCCCTACACTGACCGTCTCAAAAAACTCCAGCTTTACTCTGTAGCATATCGCCTACTCCAAGGAGATCTCTGCCTAACATATAAAGCTATATTAAACCCAGAGCTGTTGGACAATCTACACCTTAAAAAAATCCCAATCCCTCCAAGCTGCACACTCTAGGGACCTAAACCTTGTCACCACAATAAACAGGACATGTTGGAGGGATAGATTCTTGTCCCAGAGATTTCTTATACTCTGGAACAAGCTACCCATCTATGTCAAGCAAAGTTCCTCATTAGCACTCTTCAAGAAAAATCTTTTGATGAGTGGATGGGAAATAGGAAATACATCCCGGGGATCACTTCTGTGGCTCTGCTCTACAGGGGCACAGGAAATTAACTTTCTTGGGTGGCGTAAGCCAGGGAACCTTGTTGGCTAGGCTTACTTAAGCCCTTGGGCCGATAGCCTAGTACCTAACAATGAACCTGTGTACAACACATGATGTCTGAAGAAGTCTGTCCGGAGTTAGAAAAACCTTGCTCTGAGTGGTGTCTAACCAAGCCCCAATGAAGTCTAGAACTTGAACTGGATCCAATAAGGACTTGTTGAGATTTATGTTTATGCCCAACTGGTGGGTGGTCTGAAGAAGGAGATCCCTGGCTTGGCAGAGGCGATGACTGGAGGAAGAGGGAAGAAGCCAATCATCCAGATAGGGGAAGACCTTGAACCCCTGCAGCCACAGGTGAGCAGCCACCATCATCACTTTGGTGAACACCCTGGGGGCGGTGGTGAGACCAAAGTGTAGCACTCTGATCTGGTAATGACTGGCTCCCAGCTGGAAGCAGAGGAACCTCCAAGAGGGTCTGTCCATTCTGATGTGGTAGTACATCCTAGAGGTCCACCGAGCACATCCAGTTGTTTCGCTGCAGGAATGGCAGGATGGATTGGTGAGTGATCATCTGAAATTTTGCCTTGGCAACCGACAGGTTTAGGGTTGAAAGATCCAGGATGAGTCTTAAGTCCCCCGTCTTCTTTAGCACTAAAAAGAACCAGGAATAGATGCCTGATCTGGACTGGACTGGTCTGGAGGGACGGGCTGGATGACTAGTTTTTCAAGCAGCTTGGAGATTTCCACTGCTGCTTCCTCCCATTGCGCGGGTGGATTGTTCAGGAGGTGTTTGGGTGGAATTGGCATTTGAATGAAGGGGACTGAGTTTCCTCTGGATATGATTTGCAACACTCAACGATCATTTGTAATGGACTCCCAGGCTGTTGAGTGCAGCGAGAGATGTCCCCCGACTGCCTCCAGAGACAAGCAGCTGGGCAACCCTTCAGGCCTGCTGTGCGAGTCTGCCTGGGAAGGAATCCTGAGAACCCTGGTTCCTTGGACCCTATGCTGCGAGGATGGTGTCTGTCATATCCCTCTCTGCCTCTGAGGAAGGGCAAGTACTGAGGGTCTTGAGAATAGCCCTGAGACTTACGGAGCCACATCTTCTTCACCCCCACTGATTCTGGAAAAAGAATCATTGAGGGGATTCAGAAGCAGATCCTGAAGGCAGACAAGATCTTCCAGTCTTTCTCACTCTGGACTAATGTGTCTTACATCGTTTTTTTCCAAAAAGGGTGGAACCATCATAAGGGGGCATTTGTAAAAGATGCCTTGAAGGGCTCCAAGAATGCACAAAGTCGGTGCCAGGCATGATGCCTGATAGCAATGCCTGCAATGGCTGCCCTAGAGGCACCTTTGCTAGCATGCAACAGAAGCCCCATAGAGGTGTTGGAAATGGAAGTGAGGGTGGCCATACGGGAGGAGAACACCTTTTTATCTTCTACTGACATGGACCCTGGGGCAGACTCAGTGACCTCTTTAACCAGGTCCCACTGATGTCTGATCACATGTGTCACATAGTTCAGCTCATGCACAGCAAATGTGGCTGAAGCATAAACCCGCTTCCCGACATAGTAGTATATGGCCTGAGACTCTCGGTCCGTTGGATGTACCGTAGAGCTCTCCTGAGCAAGCTCTTACTTGGTGGCCGCCGCAACTACCATGGCACCAACCAGGAACCCAATAGACCAATGCTGCTTGTCAGAAGGCGCACTTAGAATCCTATCATGGCACTTGGAGATGGGCTCCACCACGCTGGGTTCCTTCCATGCCCAAGATGTAATCAAATCCACAAGTGGATCCATGGGAGGGGACACCCAGGAGGTAAAGAGTACTGTGCCAAATGCCTCCAGGAACACTGACTCATCTAGGTTGGGTTTTTGGACAGACCATCCCCCACGCTGGCATAGGATTTTCATGATGTCTGGAAGGAAGACATCATCCAGGGGTGACCAGGGGGAACCCTCCCCTTCCTCTCAGTCAGTATCTTCTGTGAGGGACTCCAACGGGGAGTCAAAGTGCCTCCTTTTACACACATGTTTCAGAGGGAGCTCCTCGGGGGGGGGGGGGTTCTCTGGACAGGACTCAGAAACATCTGGCTGTTCCTGTGGGGTAACTCCCTGGGAGGGAGAAGCAACAGGCTGTCCCTGAGGGGGGCAGGATGACAGAATTTGGGCCAGAAAGAGAGGGAGCCAGGATGGACTCAGAGGGGGATAGCATCAAGGGTCTCAAAGCCAAGAGACCCCTCTCCACCACGTCAAAAGCAGAAGGAGAATGAATCCGGGAGGCTGGGATCATCACGGATGGATCCATAACTCTCTTGAGTCGATGGGGGAGTCAGATCTGAGCCTCCAGGCGCTGAGACTACGAGTGGAGGGGCCAACTCTGAAAACCTTGAAGCAGACACCATCCCTTCAGATCTGGCACAGAAACTTCGGCTCAGAGAGCCAGTCAGCTCCGAACTTGTCGGAGCCAAGCTACTCAGGGCAATGGTTGGTGTCGAGGCACTTGGTACCATCGGCACCGACCCCTTGACGCCAAGGGGCCTCGGACCCAAGAACTCCGAAGCCAGAGGTCGGATTGGAGAAGGTACAATGGGCATAAAGGGGGACTGCATGCTCCCAGTCCCGGAGGGGGAGGGAGCAGGCAAGACTCCCATCTGGATCTGGGTCCAGATGCATTTCATCATCATCCTGTCCATCTCGGCTTCAGAAAGATGGACCAGACAGAGGAAGCCACAGATACGGGCTTGGAGAGGTGCTGGGGGAGAGGCCGATAAAGGGGATCACCCCAGAGAAACCTCTGCCTCTGGAGAAAAGCAGGGAGACCGGAGCAGAGGGGAGCCCAAGTGAGAATTAGCCGGGGTCTCGGCCGAGAAACCGTGGTCAGAGGATCGCTTCCTGAGCCTATCCCACTCTTTTTGTTTGTGCTTTTCCCTGTCCCTGGCCCTCTTAGTGGGAGGTTGGGTTCCAGAGGCCAGGGCGGAGGAAGACGCAGAAGTTAGAAGCAGAGGCCTCCAAGGAAGGTGGAGGAAGGAAGCCCTTCAAAATTAACTTGTTCCTCCTGTTGATCAATGCGAGGGGGTTGAATCCTGCGCAGATTAAACAGAAGGTGCCAGGAACTTGGAGCAACAGACCACTATGCTGACTGGACGCATACAAACGAGATCTGAGGGAGACAGGGGCACTATAAGTAGGGGAGGAGCTTGGAACTCGGATCTGATGCTGGAAAATGCTGCTGATTCAGATCTGTACCAGATTCGTATTCCCACAGGTTGAAGATCAAATGAAAACTTCTGATCTAAAAGTAATGACAGCGTGAACAGGTATGGCATTATTAACAGTATTATTTTTCCACTAATGTTTGACATTAAAGATATAAGAGCATTAATTCATTTGCAAGCTGAAAATTTTAGTGAACTGACATATGAAAGCTTTAATTTTCAGGAAAACATTACGACCAAGACTGAGAAAAAGGAGCACAGTGGCACCAAGAAAGGCTATTTATTTCAGAGCTTGGGACTACAACTAAAACAAAAATAAATGTGTAATTTAGGACTTCAGCTATGAACGAGCATGAGTTAAAAATGCTTCTTTCACTATGTAGTAAAGTGCATTAAGTTAAAAAAATATGTGATGAAAGAAATGTATGGACTGGGAATTGAGAAGTATAGATAATAATGTATGTTAACTATAGCAAAAATTCAACAAATTTTAAATAAAATAATTGTGAATGGTAACAGAGAATTTGTTAAGTACTGAGGCAAAGCATGTTACTTCTGTGGGCAACAAAATAATTTAGTAGAAGACTATAAAAAAAAGAAGGCATGCCAATGTGGGGAGAGGGGCACAGAGAAAAAAAATGTATGCGTATTTGTAGAAAATGTAAAGAACTTGGACAATTCTGGTTTGACTGACCCATATTAGAAAAGAAAAGAGTAGAAGAATTGGAAAGCTCAAAAGTAAGCCAAACAGTAGAAAATATTACTACAGAAGATGTTGAAAGAAAAGGTGGTATGTGGGTAGGGGACACCGAAGAAAGGTTGCAGAATGAAGCGGCAGTTAGAGAAGAAATCAATTTTCAAACCAAAGTTATTAATTTACAGGAAAAAATAGATTTACAATTTTAGAAAGTGAAGATGATGAAGATGGAAAAATGGAGAAAGAAGAACAAGACAGTGAAAAATCAATTTATGGGAGACTTAGGAAAAGAAAGGGAAAAACAATATCTAGAATTGAAATGCATATGAAAAAGTAAAAGATGGCATAAGTGTTTTAGCATTAAATGTGAATAGCATTACAAATGATACAAAATGGGTGGTGGTGGTGTAAAAATAAAAATGGATGTTACTTGTTTGCTAGATACTACATGTAACAAAAAAAATGCAATACGGGGGGGGGCAAACTGTTTGTCCAGTAGGAAATGATACATGTTCTGGATTATAAATTACTATACAAAATTAAGAAGTAGGAACTCTACATGTAACAACAGTAGTACCAGGAAGGGTGATAAGTGATATGAGAACACCACAAAAAAGTATAAGATTAACAGTGAATTATACGTATACAAGTACGGTGGGGTGGGACAGTTTTGGAAGAAATAAAAAAAAAATATGTTAGTAAATATGTCAATATTAGGAGATTTTAACTGCGCCTAAGGAAATAAAATGAGAAAAATAGGACATTAAGATGTTAAGGGAATTAATAAAATGCTGAGATTTAAAAGCAAGAAAGAATAGACAATGGACATATAAAAGGGGAATTTGATTATACTGTTTTCGCTAAAGACATGACAGAAATAGTAGGGGAGTAAAAATGGCAGAAATTTCAGATCACAGAGCAGCATAGGCTAGAATGGGGAAGACATATAAATAATAAGGGAGGGAAAGGTGTAAAAAGATCAACTACAGAGTTTAAAAAGGAGGAAGAAATGTTGAGAGAAATATTAAAGATCACATGACAATGAAGGTTTTATAAAAATTGGACACACTGGTGGGTAATGTATGAGCATGAATACATCAGATATATTTAGATGTGGAAAATGAATAAAAAGAAAATATTAAATATAAATAAATTTTACAGAATTATGAGAAAGAGTTAGAATAAGAAAGTAACAAAATAAGGGAAATAGAAAGACAAATGTATAAAAGGAATACAAGCAGCAAAACCTGATTTTATACAATTTTTTTTTCTGAAAGGAAATAAAGTAGTAGTTTCCCCATACTCAGGAAAATAAGTAAAAATGATGGAAGGGTGAATGCAATCTTACATGGGAAAGGATACATAAAACACAAACAAGATGATATTATAGAGGTAGTAAAAATGTATGAAAAAGAGGAAATGGGTGGGTAAAAAGAATGGAAAGTTTGAAAAAAAAATCTGAAAAATACATTTTTTTAGAAAATTATATAATAACAATAGAAGAAGTAGAGAAGATGACAGAATGTAAGACTAAATTAGTGACAAGACTGGATGGTATATACTATGAATATTATAAGAAAATAAAGATGAAATATATTTTTTATATTAAATGCATAGACGAAGGAAAATAAAATGGAAGAAGACATGTTGGAGTGATAAAATGTGTGTATATATATACATACATATATATATATATATATATATATATATATATATATATATATATATATATATATATGAAAAGAATGAAAGAAATATAAAAAAAGGAGTCGTAAAACAAAAGGGAGTACTGACTATAAATTATTTATGAAAATACTACAAAAAGAATGGAGAAAATATTGGATGAGGTATTAGCGGAGGGATCTATGGTATAACAGGAAAAGTGAAATTTTTTAAAATGTATTTATTTATTTAACATTTATTTACCGGGAAAGTCTGACTTGGAACAAAGCCAATTTTCAGCGGAAACCCGGGAAGAAATACTCAAGGTGCATTTAAAGTAAAAAAAGAGATGATACTGAAAGAAAACATAGTAAGACTGATACTATGTGACACAGCTAAAGCCTCTGAAGAAGTGAACAATGTGGCAGATTTTAGAAACATATGGTATAGGAAAATATTATTTTAATACAGAAATTTTATGGAAATCCATGGATACTAGTTATAATAAATGAATGGATAAGAAAAATAAGTATTAAGAAAGGAGTAAATCAGGGATGTCCAATAAATATGTGCTTATTTGTATTAATGAATACAGCAGTATAGAAGTGTGCATGAAATGAAGGAGGCAAGGTGGGAGGTAGAAGGAAATGGTAGCATGTCAATAAGTAGGACATAGTTATTTATTTTATTATTTATTTTTATTTTACATTTATTGACCGGGATAGTCCGACTGGATACATGTCCATTTTCAGCAAAGGCCCAAGGAGAAAAGCTCCAGACATACATACAAAGACGATTACATATAAGATGTAAAAAACATTTGTCAAGATCAACATATAAGATGTATGTTACATATAATATGTAAAAAAAACATTTGTCAAGATCAAACTAGTATATGATACAAACATACATAGATCGATACTCCATCAGTCTAACAATATAATACATTGTTATAAGGTTATAAACATATACTTAGAATGTAGTCAAGTTGGAGGAAGACGTCCTGTTTTAATACATGAGTATTTGGTATTAATTAGTCCAGATTGGTGCATGGGCGAAGCCAGTCCAGTTTGAAATACTGTATTAGATTTTTCTTGAATTGTGTTGGAGAGATTTCTGAAGCAAGATCAACAGGAAAGGAGTTCCAGGTTTTGCACACAGAGTTGGCAAACAGTGATTCTCCAACTAAGTTGTTAGTTTGAACCAAGAGTTTGTCGAATTAGCTTAGTGCCCTAAGGTTACTGAAAAGGTGATAAGGTTAATGAGTATGGGCATACTTTCAGGCTGATAGAGAATCTTGTGAGCTACTATTAGCTGATTGACCTGAAGTAGATTAGGTAATTCAAGCCATCCTAGAGAGTTTAGGTTAAGGCAGTGATGGGTTCTGTAAGCTGTACCAGTGGCGAATTTGGCAATGCTATTATATTAACTAGATAGTTTGTTAACATTTGTCTTACTCAAGTTTGCAAATAAAGGGGAAGCATAAAGCAGGGTGGAGAGAAGGTGTGTTCCGGCAATGACAGTTCTAGCTAATGGAGTTAGGTAGGGTTTAATCCTATAAAGTGATCCAAGTTTTTTATTAACACTTTTGATAGTTTGATTAATGTGTAAATCGAACTTGAGGTTATTGTCAATTATTACTCCTAAGAGTTTGGTAGAGGGGTCAGGAGAAATGATGGTCCTATTGTTAGATCTTATAGCAAAGGCCGGTAAGGGGTGTCTACTGTTGGGGGAGAAAAGCAAAAGCTTTGTGTTTTCTGGATTTAATATGAGCCACCTATTAAGGAGCCAGTTTTCTACTGTGTTAAAAGTGGCTTCGGAAACTATCTGAAGGTCCCTATTGGAGGTGGCCGAGTATATTAAAGTCGAATCATCTGTGTATTGAACACAGATTGCATCTGGGATGATCTTGTGCAAGTCATTAATAAAGAGAGAAAATAGGAGAGGTCCTAATATAGATCCCTGGGGGACTCCTAGGGTGATAGGTAGTAGGGTAGATAATTTGTCCTTCCATAGGACAGCTTGGTGTATACCATTCAGATATGATTGGAACCACTTGAGAGTCTGGTTATCTAGGGAGACTGTTTTCAGTGCTAGTATGAGGAGTTGGTGTTTAACCATGTCAAAGGCCTTGGAAAGATCCAGAAAGAGGGCAGAGGAAAGTAAACCAGACCACGAGATTCACCAGGTTTGAGCGAGCTACGCAAGTAGAAAAAGAAGTTCTTAGGTCCACTTTTCTTTATTTTATTATATACTTTACCTAGTCATTCAGTATACCTTTTTTAACATTTATAACTTGGAAAGTACTTGTTGGTAGTCCTGTAGAAGAAACGCTAGGCATTTGTGAGCTGATTTTTGGCTAAGTTTGATACTTTGAAGGGCCAGCAGAGGTGAAATTAAAGCTATAAAGCAAGGAGTTACTTTAGGTTAGATATGAGGAAAAAGCCGAATTCAAAATTATAGTTGGGTTCAGGGCCTTTTAACAGTGGATCTGATTGGTGCTTTAGACCCAGACCAGCTTGGCAGTACAGTAACTTACAAAAATGAAGACCCTAATAACCTTGTCAGGTCCTTTTTCAGGAGGGTGCAGGAATAGTATTCAGCTAGTTTCTCAGCAGGGAAACAAAATACATTTTACATGTGCATTATTAGATAGTCATCCACAGGGCAGTACAGATCACAAAATACAACCACACTTGTTTAAAAAGAAGTTACTGTGTTAATACAGCAGCTAAATCCTAGGTCGCACAGCAACAATCAAGGAAACCCACAAGTTACTGTATTTTTTAAGTCAACAAACAGTTTCCTAGCTATTCTAATATGCTTCTAATAAGTTATCTGGTTTAGCAACAAAGCAGCAGTTGCATTGATATATTTCTGACAAGATAATGTGGAGTAGTTGCATTTAACCAACACTGATTAACATGTAACAGTGTCAGAACGCTACAAAGTTCTGTATTCAGCAAGCTTATTTTAGTAATATAGTCACAGTAACACAAGAACAAAATACAATGACTAGCAAGAAGATATAAATCAAAGAATTAAGTACCGCGTTATGCAGGAAGCTGCCGACTGGGTCCAGGAGCACTGCGCTTTTGAAAAATGGCAGTTACTGTGGGTCTATTTGTAACCTTGCACACGTAACTGGGCAGTGGGAGGGGAAACAGCATATGATAGGTTAAAACCAGACCATGAGATTCACCAGGTCAGTGAAAGCTACATAAGTAGAAAAAGATTAAAGTTCTAAGGTCCGCTTTTCTTTATTTTATTATGTACTTTATCTAGTCATTCAGTATTCTTTTTTAACATTTATGAGTTAGAAAGTACATTTTCGTAGCCCTGTAGAAGAAACGCTAGGTGTTTGTGAGCTGATTTTTGGCTATGTTTGATACTTTTAAGGGCCAGCAGAGGTGAAATTAAAGCTGTAATGCAAGGAGTTACTTTACGTTAGATAGGAGGAAAAAGCCAAATTCAAAATTATAGTTGGGTTCAGGGCCTTTTAACAGGGGATTTGACTGGTGCTTTAGACCCTGACCGGCTTGGAAGTACAGTAAATTACAAAAATAATGGCCCTAATAACCTTGTCAGGTCTTTTTTCAGGAAGGTGCAAAAACAGTATTCAGCTAGTTTCTCAGCAGGGAGGTATCTGTCTATCTTTCTATGCCGTTCAGGATGCGAGAGGTTAGAGGGGACTAGTACCTTGTCAGGTCTTTTTTTCAGGTGGGTGCAGGAATAGTATTCAGCTAGTTGATGATTTAGTTAGACTAACAAAAAAATAAGGGATGGATAAGCAAGGCTGCTAAGGAATAAAAAGCTGTTAAAGGTGGTTTGTGGTTAAACAAAATGAAGTGCAAGGTATATGGTGAGAGAGAAAAATATTAAATTTATTTATTTTACATTTGTTTACTGGTTAATGTCCAACTGGGCCAGGGAAGAAAAGCTCCAAGAGAAAAAAAATATATAGACAGCATATAGTTGAATAAATATACAGCAAACAACAGGAAGACCCTGGCAATTAACAGCCCAGTGCAAAAAATGAGAAATATATCAGAACAAATCACGGCTGCATATAAATCCACACCACTTCAAATATAAAGAAAAGGATTCACTTTAATCAGCATAAAACAGGATGAAAAATACTGTTAGCGCTTTCACAATGTAAATTGTTTCATCAGATCACATTCACCAGCTCATTACATATTACAGCCAGCCAATAAGGGTAGGTGCATTCATGTAACCAAGTAACTAACTCAATTGCTGATATTCTTAAAGGTGTCTTTCAGCAATAATACATAATAGTAAAAAATGTTATATTAAATATGGTATTACATAAGTCATTTACTAAAATCATTAATAAAATAATTTTAAAGGCTAAAAGCATATTCTGAGAAAATGTAGCAAATGTCAAATATAATTTAATCATCCATACTAGCAGGCAATAACAAAATCAATCACAAAGCAAAAAAAAAGCAACAAATATACAACTTTTTTTACTATTATGTATTATTGCTGAAAAACACCTTTAAGAATATCAGCAATTGAGTTAGTTACTTGGTTACATGAATGCACCTACCCTTATTGGCTGGTTCTAACATGTAATGAGCTGGTGAACACTGGTGAATGTGATCTGATGAAGCAATTTACATTGTGAAAGCGCTAATTCTATTTTTTATCCTGTTTTATGCTGATTAAAGTGGATCACTTTCTTTATATTTGAAGTTGTGTGGATTTATATGCAGCCATGTATCAGCCTTGGTGATTTGTTGTGAAGAAATATATACATGATATAACAATGAAAGGGTAACACACAAGTTGAAATTAAACACTCTACAGTACAGGAGTGCACGCAGTAGCAAAAGCATACATTACAGTACAGTATTCATAGGAAATAGGCATATACAGAAATTACAGAAATATTTAGCTTTTAGTTTTTAACCAGTCTAAGTAAATTTCTAAGTAGATTAGAAATTACCCCACTATCTATGGTGTAGCAGATGTATCAACAAGTATACACATTATAGCATAGTCTACATGAATAGGAAGAGAAAGAATAAAAAACTGTTGATTTATATTTTTAATCTGGTGATTAGGTAACTTTAACAATAGGTAGTGGGAGAAATAGGCTTTCGTATATATAAGAAATATGGCCTCACTGGGGGGAAAAAAAAGGAGCCGTGACAGGTAATATAAGGTGGGTGTAGGTTGGGAGGTAAAAAATAACCAGGATATCATTGCTGGATCCTTCCTGTGTCCTGACAGAGTGCTCTTCAAACTACCTGGAGATATACAGAGCTGAGGATATTTTTCTGGCACTTCAGAGTAGTGTGCTGGTAATTGTTGTTTGGCTAATTTTATATCATTGCTGGCTGACTTCATAGTTGTGCACTGTTATTTTTGCTTCACTGTATAGTTTTTCAGATCTCTGCTGAAGGTGTTGGTTTTCCCATACCTACCCTCCCTATTCCTGTGTTGTTGTTTAAATTTGGAGGCTTTTGCAGTTGCCCACCCCCACTGTAGATTTGATCTGGGAGACTCCCCCCAGTCCCATCTCTTTAACTCATTCTATCTAATAGACTCCTTCTGCACTTGTTTTTAGTCATTTTTAATTTAAATGCATTTTTTAAACTGTTTGGTCTAACATTGCTACATACTCATGTGTGCTAGCTTGCACTGCATTTGAACTGTTTTTACTGCTATTTTAGCTACTTTTATGTATGTGTGTGTGTGTGTGTGTGTATATATATATATATATATATATATATATATATATATATATATATAAATAAATATATACACACGCATATATATATATATATATATATATATATACCTTTCCTGTAACTAGTGTAGTCCAGATTCAGATCTGCTGTATCCAGGACTGACTGTATATAAGCTTCTGAGCCCCCCCCCCCCACCCAGGCTTTCTGTGTTGGAGGGAAGTCTTCTAGCTTATCAGTGGGAGTGGTAAGCACTAGGTAACCTATCTACCACATAAGTTGTTGTTCTGGCTCAGAAGTTGTAGTTATTGGCCGTTTGGGCAGTTTTTCCATCTCTCTCAATTTTCTGATTTAAAAGTCCGCATTTGCACTTGTTTCTCCCCTTTCCTGTAACTAGTTTAGTCCAGATACAGATTCTTAGTTTTAGCACTTGAATTTGCTTATTCATGATCAGCACTTGTTCAGAACTTGTAAGCACTAAATAACCTACTAATTACTACAGCACTCAACCTTCCTCATTACCTAGAGGAAAACAGTTTTGGTACTTACTTTCCTCACTTGCTTAGAGAAAAACAGCTCTTGTACTCACTTTCCTCACTTATCTAGAGGAAAATAGTTTTTTATTCATGCATGTCCAAGGGTCAGGTCCCAGTGTTCTCTCCTGTCTATCTGATGAATCTGGGCATCTTGGGGCAATGTAGAAATTGCCTCATGTACACAGACAACCCTCTCCTCCTACCACCCAACACTACAACCTGTGAGAGATGTACTTATCTAGCCAAACCGGAAGTAAAGCTCTCTCCAATCAAGACTGAACTTGACAGTCAAGAGGAGAAGGTAAACACTTGCACCACACCACACTCAACACATAGTCTCACTAAATCTACACCACCAAAATCCACACACAGAAACACAAAAACATTTGCGGAGGCTCTCAATAATAATCTGCTCAAGCAACAGAGACCTCCAAAGCAGAAATGCAAGCAACCTCCACCCCCCAACACAACCCAAATGACACATAGCCCGCAGACTCAGTGTGCCACTCAACCACAGCCAATAAGGCAAAACAACGTACCCAACACACTAGTCATAGGTGACTCTATAGTCAGGCACACCGATGTCCCACTCACCAGGCTAAACAAGGAGAAGGTTACTGTCAGCTGCCTGTCGGGTGCCAGGATCCACCACAAGACCCACACACTTGGGTCACTCCACAACAAGTACAAATATGACACTGTCATTGTCCATGTTGGTGTGAATGACCTGAGAAGTACCTCCCTGGACGACATGAAAAGAGACATGGAAGAGCACTCCGATCTTGTAGCCCAGGCAGGTATGACCCTAGCCCTGAGTAGCATTCTGCCATCACCCAAAATGATGCTGCAGTACAAGGACAAAATGAGTGGCTTCTGGTGCCATTCTAAAGGGATCCAGTATCTGTCTGCCTGGGATGACATGGTCGACAGACCATGATGCTTTGCCAGAGATGGCCTGCACCTGTCACCCCTGGGATTCCGGATACTGGCTAAGGTTCTTACTGCCCCTATAGTGCCTTTTTAGGCAAGGTTCAAATGACAAATTCACCACCGTAACAGGAACAGGCAAGCAAAAAACTGAGGGTGATGCTACTCAATGCTAAAAGTCTAAATCTCAAAATGCACTCACTCGAGGCACTCCTTAAACTGGAGAACATCGATATCTGTGGATTGACTGAGACCTGGTTCAAGGCTCCAGACAGCACACCTGCACTACCAGGCTATAATTCATACCACACTTTTCGGCCATGTAACCTGGACAGGAACACCAAAGGTGGAGGTGTGTCCATATTCATTAAGGATATCCACATCTCCAGGCTAGCTGCTCAGCATAATGCAGCCGAGGTTATCCGAGTGCAACTAACTCTGGGCAAAACTGCAATCCAAATTGTAGCTTGCTACAGATCACCCACCATGCCCCAGGATTCCCACTCCTCTTTTCTTGATGTACTGGAAAATATTAGGGTTCAACCAAACACCCTAATAATGGTCAATTTCAACTACCCCACCATTAACTGGGAAAACTACTCATGTACCAACTCCTTCGCTCAACGCTTTCTGGAATTCATAAACTCCAATGCCCTAGGTCAACTTATCCACACCCCTACCAAGGGCAACAATATCCTAGATCTAGTCATTACCAACATGAGTGACCGGTGTTCCACACCTGAAGTCAACGCCTCATTGGTCCGATCTGACCATAAGCTAATTACCCTAGATATCCACATCCTGCCCCCACCCGCCATTAAGGAAACCATGGTAAAAAAAATTCTCCAAAGCCAACTTCATGCTTCTTAAGACAGAAGTGGTGAACTTTATGACACCCATGCAGATGGACAATACAGTTACGACTACTGAATCCTACACAATTGCACTTTATAAGCGTGCTATCCCAAACAGAACCAAGATGCTATCCTCCAAAAAAAGGAAGCCAATCTGGTGATCCCCTGCCATAAACAAACTGTACAACAGAAGGAAGAAACTGTTGCAAAAGAGAGTAAATTCCCATGAGTGGAGGAGCTCCATGGTCAGCCTCAGTAAGAAGCTGCAATCCCTGATAAAATCCTCCAAAGCTAGTAACGAAAACAAAATCGCCACTGATTCTAAAGACAACCACAAAGCATTCTATAGCTATGTCAAGAATCTCAATGGCAACACTCAGATCTGCTCTGAGTTACAGCACAATGGCACTAAATATACAGACCCAACTGATATTGCCAACATCCTGGCAGATAGGTTCAGTGCTAACTTTACCCCCTTCCCACCCCCTAAAGAGCCCATCTCTATACCGGAAGAATGCAAAGTTCCTGTAATCACGGCTGCACAGGTAAAAACCACACTCTCCAAAGCTAAAAACACAGCATCCATGGGACCAGACAACATCCCAGGCTGCGTTCTACATGAACTATAGAACGAACTGGCCCCCCACCTAAGTACCATGTTCAATCATAGCCTCACCTCAGGCTTTGTGCCTGCTGAATGGTGCACAGCGACGGTTATCCCACTCCACAAGGGGGGAGCACCACGGACCCCGGGAACTACGAGCCTGGTCTGCAAGGCCATGGAACGTATCATCATGGAATTTATAAACAAAGACATTGGTAATCTCCAAACTCTGGACCCCACCCAGTTCGGGTTTGAAAAAAGCAGATCATGTCTCCTAAACCTGATAGACTTCTCTGAAGCAGTCACCAAAGCCGTAGACAAGGGTAAGGTGGCTCACACAGCCTATCTAGATCATGCCAAGGCTTTCAACACCATCCCCCACTCTGGAATTATAGATAAACTCACTAAACTAGGTATGAATCCCTATATCACAAGATGGGTTGCCAACTGGCTCACTGACAGAACCCACACTGTGAAAGTAGCAGACTCCAAATCCGACTTCAGACCAGTGATAAGTGGAGTACCACAAGGTTCAGTCCTGGGTCCTCTCCTGTTTGGTATCTACTTCTCTGAAGTACAGGTTAACACAGAAGGTCTTTGGCTAATGCAGTTCGCAGATAACTGCAAACTAGGAGTCATAATCGAAACTCCTAACGATGTGGACATCCTACAGAAGGGCCTCACTGAGACAGATGCCTGGTGTCAAAGCCATGGCCTCAAGCTCAATGCCAAAAAGTGCATTGTCATCCCCTTTGGTAAAAACTCTGTACCCATGAACTACAACATAGGCGGTAGTATACTTAACACCGAAAGTGTGATAAGAGACCTTGGGACACAGGTGGACAGTAGTCTCTCCTTTGATAATCACATCGCCACAGTAGTCAGGAAATCCTTCTACGTGGCACACCTCATCACAAAAGGTTTCTCATCCAGAAAAAAAGAGGTCATTGTTCCCCTCTACTCATCACTCATTAGACCCATTATAGAATACAATGCCCCTTTTGGTATGTACCTCACAAGACATCTACAACAACTGGAAAGGCCGCAGAAATACCTCACAAAGAGGATTACCGGCCTCAAACAGATGCCCTACGCAGAGCGTTTCAAAAAACTCCAGCTTTACTCCGTCGCATATCGCCTACTCAGAGGTGATCTCTGCCTAACATAAAAAAAGCTTTGTCAAACCCAGAGCTGTTGGACATGCTCCACTTAAAGAGATCCCAATCCCTCCGAGCTACACGCTCTAGGGACCTAAACCTTGTCACCACAATAAACAGAACATTCCGGAGGGATAGATTCCTGTCCCAGAGACTTCCCATACTCTGGAATAAACTACCTATCTATATCAAACAAAGCTCCTCATTAGCACTCTTCAAGAAAAATCTTGATGATTGGATAGGAAATAGGAAATTCACCCCGGGGATCACCTCTGTGGCTCTGCTCAACAGTGGCACAGGAAAATAATTTTCTTGGGTGGCAAAAGCCAGGGTACCTTTTTGCCTGGGCTTGTATAGGCCCCAGGGTCAATAGCCTAGTACCTAACTATGAACCTATAAGGAAATGTGCATGAGCACAGTCAGTGACTGGTAACGTGTTCTTTCAGAAGCACATTAAATTTGTGACTATTTGTGGTGTTAAGGATGTGTTGGGGTATTGAGTTCCAGGTTTCAGACACTTTGTTAGAGTATAAGGAGACACCGCAGTTGTTGCTGGATTTAGTTACCTTTAGAACAAGTTTACTGCAAGATCTTAGAGACCTGTGGATCGTATTTCTTTGAACTAGGTCTTTGAGAGCAGGGCAGTTTCAGGATGATGAAGTGGGCAATGGTTAGCTGGTTCAGTGATAGGTTGCGTAATTCAAGGGAGTTGAGTTCTTGAAGTGCAATACGGTGGTGTGTTCTAAGTCTGTTTTGTGTAGGTTGGTAAAGACATGGGAAGAGTATAGGAGGGTGGATAGTAGGTGAGATCTGGCTGCGGTTAGTCTGGAGTTGTTGGTAAGGAATGGTTTGGCCCTGTACAGTGAGCAAAGTTTAATGTGTACTTTTTTGATGGTTAGTGCTGTTTGTCAGAATTTAAACATTTATCAATAGTGACACTTAGAAGTTTTCTTTGTTCAGTTGGTTCAATTTTAGTATTGTTGGAAGAGTAGATAATGATGGGGAATGGTTATTTTTGGGTTTGGTACTGGAAAAGGACACAAGTTTTGTTTTGTTTGGGTTAAGTATGAGTTGGTGGTCAGTGACAGAGTTTTCAATGTCATCAAGGGATTTTTGTGTGTTTTTGTTGTAGTTCTAAAAGATTGGGGGCAGAGCAGATTAGGGAGGAATCTTCAGCGTATTGAATAATTGAGGCAAGTTGAGTAGCCATGCTAAGGTTGTTGGTAAATATGATGAATAGCAGAGGTCCAAGAATGGAGCCTTGGGGTACTCCAACAGAGATCGGTACGAGAGAGGAGAAATTTTCTCATTTGACAAATTGTTATTTGTCAGAAAGATATCTGTGGAACCACGAAAGAGAAGTGTTGGTGAGGACGTAAGTTGACAGTATGTCAAGGAGTTTTTGGTGTGATACTGTATCAAATCCTTTTGACATGTCAAGGAAAACAGATGAGATGAATTGACCTTGATTTCTGAGGAGGTTTACAGTATTTGTGAAACTTATTAGAGCTGCACTGGTGCTGTTTCAGTCGGAAACCATGGTGGGAGTTTGATAAGAGGTTATCTTTACGGAAATAGTCACGGAGTTGTTTATGGATACATTTTTCAAGAATTTTGGCTGGGGGAGGGGCAGCAAGTTGCAGAAGTTTGTTGATGGGCCGCCTTTGTGAAGAGGGATGACATGTGACATTTTCCATTGCTTAGATACATATTGTTCAGAAATAGAGCGGTTGATTAGTACCGAGATAGGGTAAGAGATGGAATCAGATGATAGTTTCAGAAATTCGCTGGTAAGCTGATCAGCAGCAGAATATTTATTTATTTATTTATTTACATTTGTTGACCGGGCTAGTCTAGCTGGATACATATCCCTTTTCAGTAGAGGCCCGAGGAGAAAAGCTCCAACATAAGTAAATTAATACATTCAAAATATTCTAAAAAAAAGACTAGTTTCACAATACAAAATAAGACATGAAAAAAAAAATCGTGAATAATGTAACGTTTCATTAGAGTAGAAGTAAAAAATAAACAAGTCTTAATGCTTTAGTTGGGTTCATGTGAAGTCAATCAAAACTAAAACATTAGAACATTAGGAAACTTGTTATAGTGTTGTTCATAAGATATGGGAGGGTAATTGTTAAGGAAGCAAGAGAGTAGGAACCAGGGGAGGGGAGAGATGAAATGTAGATTCAATCAGGCTTTGAGCAGGGGCAAAGCCAATGTATTTTAAGGTGGTCTCTAAGGTATTTTTTAAAGATTAGAGAGGATGAGAGTGAGGTGAGTGTATTAGGAAGTTTGTTCCAAATTCTACCCACAACATTGGAGAAGAGGGAATCACCTGCTTTATTCTTAGAAGGGTTGCTGGCAATAAGAAGTTTAACAGCTGAGCGTAGTGTTGAAAGATTTTTATAAGGGGAGATCAGATTAGTAAGGATGGGAATATTAGTAGGATGGTGCAGGATTTTTTGTGCAATCACAAGTTGATTGTATTGTAGTTGATTTTGTAGTTCTAACCATCTGAGTTGTTTAAGGTTGAGGCAGTGATGAGTTCTGTATGGAGAGCCAGTGGCAAATCTGGTTATGTTATTGTAGCTAGTTTCAAGTTTGGTGAGATTATGCTTTGATAGATTGGTGTAAATGGCAGAAGCATACAATAGGGTGGAAGTAAGATGAGTCTGGGCTATGGATTTCTTAGCTAGAGGTGTAAGGAAGGGTTTTATTCTATACAGGGAGCCTAATTTTTTACTAACAGTTTTTATAATATTATTAACATGGGCAACGAAGCTGAGGTTATGGTCAATAGTTATGCCAAGTAGTTGAGCAGTAGAATCAGGGGAAATGCAGGTTCCATTGTCAGAGGTAATAGTGAAGTGGAACTGAGGAGATTTTATGGTGGGAGTAAAGAGTAGTAGCTTAGTTTTCTTAGGGTTAAGAAGAAGGCAGCGTTGTGTGAACCAGTTTTCAACTGTGTTAAATACATTTTGTGTAAGGGTGTGGAGAAAGGAAGAAGACTTGGCAGTAGAGATAAGAATAGAGTCATCAGCATATTGTATACAGGTGGATTGTGGAAAAACAGTATGGAGATCATTAATAAAGATGGAGAAAAGAAGAGGGCCTAGGATAGAACCTTGAGGAACTCCAGTGCTTACTGGGAGGTATGTGAATAGATTATTGTCCCAGAGTACTGCTTGCTGTCTGTTTTCCAGATAAGATTTGAACCAAAGGATTGCTTGTGGGTTAAGAGATTGGGCTTTTAGCACATTGATAAGTAGGTTATGATTGACCATATCAAAGGCTTTGGAAAGGTCAATAAATAGAGCAGCTGAGAGACAGTTATTGTTACGATTCTTATTTATGCAATCATTAAAAGTTAAAAGGGCAGAAGTAGTGCTATGAAAGGGCCTAAATCCATGTTGGCAGTTAGCAAGCAAGTTGTTTTGGAGAAGGTGCTGGAGTAGCTAATGGTGAATACATTTTTCCATAATTTTGGCTAGTGGGGAGAGTAGAGCAATAGGACGGTAGCTGGAGATTTCAGTAGATTTACCTCCTTTGTGCAAAGGGATTATATGAGAGAATTTCCAAATAGAGGGGATGTAGGCTTCAGAGATGTATCTGTTTATCAGGATAGAAACAGAGTATGCTATGGCTTTGGCTGCAATTTAAAGGTATTCTTCTGGGAGGCAATCAGCAGAGGGAGTGCAGGGTTTGAGTTTTTGAGGGAGTTTGCAGATAAAGGAAATGGGAACAGGTTGCAAATGAAGGGAGGGAAAGGGACTGTTAGTGTGTTGTGTAGGAGTGGGGGACATGGGAACTAGAGTTTGAGTTAAAGTTTGAACAGTTTCAATGAAGTAATTGTTAAAGGCATTAGCTATTTGCAGAGGATTACTACTAGGAATAGAGCAGGGGGAAGGAGTTGTGGCATGTCCTGGTTTGAGAAGTTTATTAATGCCAGACCAGACTTTTTAGGATTATTAGAGTGTGAATGTTGCAGGTGGGAGTAGTAGTTTTTTTTGTCTGAGATTATATCCTTTTTGACAACATTTCTTAGTTGCTTAAAGTATAGATGATTTACAGAGCTTTTAGAGGTTCTCCATCTTGCCCATATTTTATTTCGTAGAAACATTTGAGGGTTTTAATTTGGGCAGAAGGTTTTTAATACAATTAGTCTGTATGGGTTTAAACGAGAATGAGGTATGGCTAGAAACTGGTGGGTTTGGGACAGTTAGAGGAGAGTTTGTATTTTTATGAGGGATGTTATGGACTGGATGAAATGTAAGTTGAACTGGGAAGCTATACAGTCAGTAGTGTTTGTGGTGGTGGGTGCAGGAGTAGAAGACCTCTCTGGTTTAAGTAGCTGTTTGATACTTAACAAAATTTTTTTAGTGTTGTTCTGATAGTTTTGTTGGGATGTGTGGTAGTATGATTTTTTTGTCATTGTTGACTTGTCTTTTAGCTTGGTTTCTTAGTTGTTAATATACAATAAGGTTTCTCTTTGTTTTTGGTTCTTTGGTACAGTGACAAGGCTCTATCCCTTTGTTTGAGTAATAGCTTGGTATCTTTAGTTAGCCAAGGTAATAGATTAGTTTTGGCATGAATTTTCCTTATGGGAGCTAAGTTTTTTAGTACTGTGAAGAATGTATTGTTAAAGTATTGGACTGCGAGGTTCAATGGGAGGAATTTTAAAGAACACCAGTCACTTTGTTGTAATACTGTACTGAAAATAGCAGGAGAGCAGTTTTTTGCTGTGAACGTGTTTGAATATGATATTGTTAGGGGTACATATCAGTTTTCTGAGAAGAAAGATAGGCAAGTGGGTACTTAGACAGTCGGGTAGGCAGCCTGCTTAGTAACCAAGGTTGGGCTTATTAGTTAGTATCCAGTGCAGTACTGATTGCTCCTTGGCATGTTTATCTATATGGGTGGGTGAGTTAGTGTGAGAGAAGTTGTAGAGGTTGACAATATTGGAAGGGGTTATCAGAGGAGCAGGTGAGTCAGTCTAAGTTGAAGTCTCCTAGGACTATAGTTTCCTTGTTCAATGTTTCTGATGCCCAACAGAGGAGGTTTTGTTGAAATGTTGAATAGGTTGTTCTGTGGAAGGAATAGGTTGTTCTGTGGAGGGATGTAAGTGGCAATTATCATTATGGATTTGTTGGGAATTTATTTGTGGGCATGTTGGTAATATTTCAGAGTTGGCAGGATCAGGTGGAGTGTAGTTCAGCTGGTCTAGTTTGAGAGTATCTTTGAACATAACTGTAATATCGCCACAGTGCTTGTTAATCCTGTCAAGTCTTATTATATTGTAGCTGTGAGGTAAGATTTCTTCGTCTTTTATATGGGGTTTCAGCTAGGTTTCGGTTAGGCCAGCTATGTCTGGTGTGTAGTATGCAAGGGCAGTATGGAATTTATTTACTTTATAAATAATGCTTCTTAGGTTGAAGTTAATAATTAGCAGGTCAGAATTGTGGTATTTAGTATAGGGCTGGTGGGTGAAAGATTGCTAGGGAAATAGCTGGTAGACTGTTTAGTGAGGGGGGATTAGACTTTATGGGGCGGACTTGGGTTAGAGCTTTGGGGAGTGGTAAGTTGGGGGCCAGGTTAGAGTGTACATCTTCTTGAAGTTTGATTTGTGTTAGTGAGTGCAGAAGAACGCAAGTGGTTTTGCATAACAGACTGGCATGTTTTTGGAATGTGTAAATATGCTTGGGTGTGGGCATACTTAAAAATAAAGAATAATATCTTAGAACTATTGTACAACTCTGATGAAATTTTAACATTGGTGGTAGGTTGGTGGGTTGAAAGCAGATTGTGTTGAATATATTTCACAAGACAGAAAAAGATTTTGGGAGTGACGTTACATAAGTATGAAAGTATAACAAGTCAAAGAGAGAGATACTGGAACAAATAAAAAAATTGTTAGCTTGGTGGAAAAGTTTTTGTCATTTAAAAAACATATATGTTGAATTCTCATGCATTAGGAAAAATAACATATTTAGGAGGAATATATGTTTCCCACTTAAATGGAAAAAAAATAATTAGAGACATTTTTGATTAATTTGGGGCTCAAGGCTGAACCCAGTGAGAAGAATGACAATTTCTAATAAAAAAGAAGGTGGTCCAAATTTAAAAATCCAGTGGTACACTTAGCACCTATCTATTTACTTTGGGTAATGAGAAGGTAAAAGAAAGACAAAAACAAATGACAACAAGATATTCTATGAAAAGTATAAAATGTA
This sequence comes from Protopterus annectens, assembly GCF_019279795.1. NCBI lineage: Eukaryota > Metazoa > Chordata > Ceratodontiformes > Protopteridae > Protopterus > Protopterus annectens. Next base: position 362,177,558 of record NC_056748.1, read on the forward strand.
AGGGAAGAAAAACATGGAAAAAGAAAAAAAGGACAGGATGGAAGAAGAAAGAATGTGAGGATGAAGTTAAGGAAGTTAAAATAAGGGAGATTAATGGGAAAAGAATGGTTTAATATGATTTTGAATTTTTGTCTGTATGTGCTCCCAAAGAAAGAATTAGAAGATCAAAAAAGGCAATAAAAGACATCAGGAAAAATGTTTATCGTTTGTTTTCATGAAACAAATATTTTTTTGTGTAGACTTATTAGACAAGTTACTGGTGAGAGTGAATACAAAACATAAGGTGATGCAGGAAAGAAAAACGTGCTGAGTGTAGTAAAGAAGACACAACAAAACATTGTTTTTTTGGATTGCAAAAGAATTAAGAATTTTGTGAAAAGTTTAAAAATGAATATAGATGGGAAGGATTTAAATGTACAAATCTGAATATGATGTTATACGGGAAGTATAATAAAGTAATGGAATGTGATTCTGATAACTGGAATAAAGTATTGCTTGTGACAATATGGGTGATGTGAAAAAAAAAGATGTGAGAATTTGTTGTATACCAAGAAAATGGAAGAGGATGATATATTACCTGAAATAAGATGGTTGTAGAAGAATGGGTGGGCGGACAGAAGGTAACTATTAAAGAAAAAAAAATGAAAGAAATATAATTGTTCAGTTAAAATTATTTACATTAACACAAAAAAACTTAAGTATAGATTTAAAAAACTGTGCGTGTAAATAATTGATTTAATTTTTTATTCTTTTCGATTAGTGCTGTGAGATCTTTTACATTCTCCTGAGCTACCACCAGGTCAGGCAAATGAGGCGTTGGTTTAATGCCTCATCTGAAAGATGGCACACCCAGGAGTGCTGCATCCCCTTTATGCTGCACTGCAGTGTCAGTACTGGAAAAATCCAACTACCTTGTGTGGGAATGTAACCCACATCCTTCTGCACAAAAAGAGAATATAGGACCTGTTGAGCTACTGAAACTATTACTGTTATGCAGTCTGCACAATGACAGACTTGCAGCAGGAAGCCTATTCTCTTGTAAAGGTAGGAGTTAGGACAGCTGAACAAATACAACTTTTCTAGGCTGCTATGCACCCCCTCTCCCATTGCAAACTGATACCATGGTGCCATGCCTCTCCAGATCTTTGGTGCAATGCATGAAAATCAACTATGATCACTCGAAGGGGAGAAAGGATAATCACAAGACTGACTATGCCAGAGGAAGAGGAAAGTGGGAGGGTGAGTTACAGAGGATGGACCTACTTTAATAGATCTATCATTATCATAATAAGTACATTATTTCTGTATCTGATAAGAAGAGGCCTTTCCTCTACATCAGCAACACAAAGTTTCAAGCTTCCTAGGAAGGCATTCCTTTGGGAAGTTCTCCCAAGTAACTGTGGTCCCATAAGCAGACTTGGCCTCAGTCATCACATTCTGGCTACAACACATTGTGAAAAAATTGTTGAAAGCATACAAAGTAATTGCTTCACAGATAATGGCTAGAGCTGCATTCTATAAAAAAAGTTGCAGATGTTAACTGCATTGAGGAATAAGCCTTATGTACATGAGAGGCTTTTTTTGTATTTTTTACCGAGAAATGTAACTACTACATAATGCACATCAATATGTGTAATCCTGTCTAGCAAAGTATTCTAGATGGTCCAAATGCTTCCAGATTCCTTTTATGTCAGGCAACTAAATGGATGGGGATAACTCAATGAACACTTCAGGGCATCTGATTAAGCAAAGTACTGCAGATCTAACACTGTGACATAACTATAACAAAACAGTTCTAGAATAGAAATGTAAACAGAAAAAAATGTCTTTTACAATTCTTACCCTGCATCTTGTGCTTCATGTGCCCTTATTACTGATAACAAATTATTATGCTGGATAAATTCACAAACTGCTGGATAGCTGAAAAACAAAGTGGAATAAACTAGTTAAAATATAACCCTTGTAGTGTTGAAGAAAGGAAGTGTTCATATTACAAGCTTTACCTATAGAAATAAGAGCAACCCCGGACAGTGTTATGGCTAAAGTGCTCTTGCGATTTTTCATTTCCAAAGTCTTCGGATGGATCCGACCACAACAAGTCACACATAGGACCAAACGCAGGAGGTTCTTTGAATCTATCTAACTATTAAAAAATAATACAAATGAAACATTAGTGTAAATCAGTTGCATCAATTCCCACTACTAAGTAACAGATACACTCCTGCTATATGAGTTGATCTGTAAGAGGACCCACTTTGATGAGTCTTGTGGCTGGGATAATTCTTTCCACCAGTCAAGATTTGCAATTTTTTTCTGGATGTTTCTACAAGCGAGGAAGAATGATGACGCAGTCAGTGATATCATGCATTGCCTAAATAACCAAGACTGCCCCCCCCCCCCCAAAAAAAAAAAAAAAAAAAAAAAAAACAATTCAACCTCCTCTCAGCTGCCACTGCAAATCAAGAATCAACAACAGTGATCTGGCACCTCTACTGCTAACATGTGATATAACAGAATAAATGTATCTATTTATCCAACCCAGAGAGGAAAGTGCAGTAGTGCTACTATACCTACCATAACAACAGATCTTTGAGGAACAGACATTCTAAAAATACATTACAGCATTAAGGTTTAATTCTGCTACCTTGTCTTCTTTCTAGACAGCTTTTCATACTGTAGTTTCACAGTCCCTATGTAGAATTATGCTGGCCCTGTGTCTGCAATTTATGGAACCTTGAAAAACACGAGGTAGTACCGTAAGGACCACATTGTTAGTCTGTGTCTTCTTTCCTTTTTTTTTCAGCCCCAAAAAACTGACTGACATCCTATAAAACTAAATAAATACAAATTGAAACAATAACACAAGAAAAATAAGCAAGAACTGATAAACAGTTGTTAATAATTACCTATAACCCTACATGGATATGGAAGGTGGATTGTTTTACTATTAAAAATGACCACTCCTCAAATATCTACTGTTATGATACGAGTATCTTAACCACAGTTGTACTGTTTTCTTCAGGAAGGATTGCTGCAACAAGATTCCTCAGAGCTCCTATTGGTTTTGCTACTCTACCTAACAGTTACAGAGAATCTGCTGCATCTAAAGCCACTGCTACTAAAAGAACAAAAATAAGCATAATTTTCCATTTCTGCTGATTATGTTTACTGTATTTTATAAGAATCCTATATTAATTACTACACTTTCTCACTTTAGTAGAGTTTCAAAGCTGAACTGTTTCCACTGCTGCTGTAGTACTTAATTATATTGTGTCTGCTAGTTTTACAGGGCAGTAGTATCTAGACTGTGTGGTTTCCCTGCACTTGAATTCTAAAACCAGCATTTTTACATTAACAGGGTTTTCTGACTGGACTCTTGTGGCAGAAGTGTGTTATAGTAAACCTGAGTTGGAGCTGTTGGGTGAAAGCTTACTATGTGTTTTCCTGATGGGTCTGTAGGCCTTGCGGTTGTGAAACATGTTTTTCTGATTCTGTACATGGCCCAGTGTTTGTGCAAGGTTGCTCTCCACTCAACAGCAGTTAGCACTGCCCTGTATAGACACAAATGCTTTCAAGTTAAAATTTCCATAAGATTACTATTTCTGCAACCTTCCCCAGTCCTCCTGCTGCTCTATCAGCATTTGAGTTGTGTAACAAAGTAGAATCACCTTGTTGGATAGCTGCAGTTCATACTGAGTACAGCACCCATTTTTCGTCCGTGTGCTGTCATCAAAGTCCAACTGAACCTTCCTACTATTCTCCCTGGTTAAACCAATACTAAAAAAAAAAAAAAAAAAAAAAAATGAAACCATGACACCATGGATAAGCACTTTTCTACTATCTCTGTAGCCAGCCTGGTGAACATGGGCATCCAGAGGCAAAGTAGCGATTGTCTCATGAATACTGACAACCACTTAATCCTGAAACAAACACAGTATGCGAGAAGGGCAGTAACACTATGAAAATTGAAACAACTCTCTCATACTGACAAATCAAATGACAAACAGGTTGTCATCACACGCACATCATTTTCCTCACTAAATAAGGGTACTGACACACAAATCCACATATGTGGAGGTACTCAAGTTGTTGTGTCTTTCGGCTTTTCCCGGTTAGTGATCGCCACAGCAGAACTCCGGTCCGCTAATGATTGGCAGTTGATTTTTACGTGCTGAGTTGCCAACCCTAATGCACAACCTTCAACGAAGGTACGCCCATTCACGCATATCTCCACGGTACTCACAGGTAACCTACCAAAACCTCAGAAGCCTCTAGTATGCTGCCCTCAGAAACTATACACAAACAAAACCAAGTCAATACCAACCTCTAGTCTCTCCACAAGCAAGTCCCCTAAGATGAAACACCACACACACTCAAACTTCCTGGTCACAAAGACACACAATGTCCCCCTCACCAGAGTGGATAAAGAGAAAATTACAGTAACTTGCCTGTCAGATGCCAGGATTAGTCAGATTATCAAGGCACTCTAGTCACTCAACCATAAGTACCGGTCATAGTCCATGTGGGTTTGAATGACCCGAGATGTACCTCCCTGGACTATATGAAGGAGACAGGATAGACCTCCGTGAATATGTGCCGTAGGCTGGTATAAGCCTTGCACTAAGCAGTATTCTACTCTCACCAAGAATGATACTACAGTACAAACGGAAAATGACTGACTTCAATAATTAGCTTAGCTACTGGTGTCTTTCCAAGATGATCCAGTACTTGTCAGCCTGGGATGACCTGATCATCAGATCAGGCTTTGCCAGAGATGGTCTGCACCTGTCACCACTAGGCTTTTGAATACTGGCCAAAGCATTAACCACTCCCAAAGTGCCTTTTTAAGGCAGTGCCAAACCAACAGACCTACCAATGTAACAAATTCTTCTAATGTCACGCTGAAGGTACTACTACTCAATGCTAGGAGTCTTAACAAAAAAACTGCACTCCCTGGAAATTCTCTTCATCTTGAAGAATGCCGATGAATGTGCAGTTACAGAGACGTGGCTCAAGGCTGCAGAAAGCACCCCACTAGTGCAAGGCTACAATGCCTATTACACATTCAGGCCACTCACTGAAATGATAAAAAATGGAGAGAGGAGGTGTTTCCATTTACATTAAAAACAATCACACCTCTAGATTGGTCAAGCAGGATGACTCGCTTGAGCTGCAACATGTCCAGTTGACCATAAGCAAAATCCCTCACCATATCATCTCTAACTACAGGTTACCAACCATGAACCACAAAAGATACTCGGCATAGCTGAAGTTACTAGAATATCAAACCATTCAGCCCAACACTCTAATCATGGGTGATTTTAACAACCCATCCATAAACTGGAAATATTCATGGCCATTGATATGCAGACTCAAAGATTCCAGGAGTTTGGCAATGCAAATGCCCTGGAATAGTTGGTCTGCACTCCCACAAGGGGCTGAAATCTAAGGATTTTTGTCAATGCAAATGCTCTGGAATGGTTGGTCTGCATTCTCAGTAGGGGTTCAAATATCCTTGACACAGTACTCACAAACATGGGGCAGTGTTGCCCCCCCCCCCAGCGTAATGCCCTCACTGGTAACATCAGATCATAAATCTGTCTCCTTTGCAGTGTTGCCCCCCCCCCCCCCCCCCAGCGTAATGCCCTCACTGGTAACATCAGATCATAAATCTGTCTCCTTTGAAATAAATATAATGTTAAACACCAATCAAATCCTAAAACCATAAAGAATTTTTCCAAAGAAAATTACCTTCTATTAAATGATAGCACAGGTAATTTTAAAGCTACCCTAGTCCTGAAAATATGGAGGCTTATGTAGAAGTATACACGAATGCCATGTACAACCACTTAAAAATCTGCAGAGAAATAGCAGTACCTGACCAAACTAAACATAGGTCTAGCTGGACAAACAAGTCATTCTGGTGGACCCCTGGCATAAACAGAGTATACACAACAGGAAGAAACTCCTGTGCAGAAGTAAGTGGGAGGGTTCACAACAGAGAAAAAATCCCTCATTAATCTCAACAGGCAAATCAGGGAACTAGTCAAGTCTTCAAAAGCTACATATGAGACTAAAATAACCTCCCAAGCAAAGGAAAACTACAAAGCATTTTTTAGTTATGACAAAAATCTTAAGGGAAACATTCAACAATGCCCTGAGTTGGCTGTTGATGGCAGTACCTATACTCAGTAAGAAGAAACAGCAAACCTGCTGGCCAATAAATTCAGCTCAAATTTCACCCCCTCATCACCTCTGGTCACTCCCCTACCATTCTTTTACCTATTTTCACAAAAGAACAGTTTGTCACTGCACTCTCTAAAGCTAGAAACATGGCATCGATGGGCCCTGATGGAATCCCAGTGTGCCTAATAAATAGCTTGAAACATAACTTAGCAGACCCACTCTGATCTCTAACTACAGTCTCCATAATGGCTTTATCCCAGTAGAGTGAAAGACAGCAACAGTCATCCCTCTGCACAAATGAAGACCATCAACAGACCCAGGAAACTTCCGACCCATAAGTCTGACTAGTCTTGTATGCAAGACTATGGAAAGGACAATCATGGACTTGATTAACAATGACATAGGAAATCTCAAGACTCTAGGCCAACCTAGTTTGGCTTAGTCAAAGGGAGGTCCTGTCTGCTCAATCTGGTGTACTTCTTTGAGAAGGTCACCAAGGCCATGGATGACGGTAACATAGTGCATACCGCCTACCTTGACGTGGCCAAGGTATCTGACAATGCCCCACTCGGGTATTATAGATAAGCTCATAAAATTGGGCATGAACCTCTATGTCACCAGATGAATAGCCAAATGGCTCAAGGATAGGACACAAAACATGTTCCTAGAGTGGGAGAATCCACATCCAGCAAGAGGCAAGGCACCAGTGGAGTACCACAGGGCTCAGTACTAGGCCCTCTCCTGTTTAGGTTCTACTTCTCAGATGTCAAGACAAATGAAGATGGCCTTTGGCTGACTAAGTCTGCTGATTACTGAAAGTTGGGGACAATCACTGACTCCCCAAACAATGCTGATATCCTAAAGAATGGTCTGACGCAGACTAATGATTGTTGTTACAGCTATGGCCTCAAACTAAATGTGAAGAACTGCATAATACTACCCTTTGAGAAATCAAATAGTCATACAAATTACAACACTGACAGCACTCTCCTGAGAGATGGCCCAGAGGTGAGAGATATGGGTACTCAGACAGCAATCTGAACTTTGACCACCTTGTGTCCACGGTGGTGAGGAAATCCTTCTTTGTGGCTCAGCTTAAAAGTAAGGGCATGGCATCCAGATACAAGGATGTCATAGTACCACTGTATGCAGCCCTCATCAGAGCAGTAACAGAGTACAATGCACCCTTTGGCATGTACCTTGCCAGGCACCTGTAACAGCTGGGGCATCTTCAGAGGTTTCTCACCAAAACAATACAGGGTACAACCGGCAATGTCATATGTGGACTAATTAAAATCACTATCACTGTATTCAGTTTGCTACCGATTACTGAGGGATGATCTGTGCCTGACCTACAAGGCAGTCACTGACCTAGCCCTGATTGAAATGTTGCATATTCACAAAACTAACTGTACGAGGGTTACCCGCTCCAAAGATCTAAACTTGATCTCTGACATAAACAGATCATACTGGAGAGACAGCTATGTGTCCCAGAGATCGCAGCCACCGCCTCCCCCCCCCCCCTAAAAACATGCTTCCTATCCATGTGAAGCAGCACCCTTCCCTGACCATCTTCAAGCGCAATCTGGACCAATGGATGCAAAATCACAAATTTAATCCTTAGGTAGCACCCACGTGTCACTTTATGAACAGAGGCAGTCTATATAAATTGTCAAAACCCTGCTTACTGACCTTGTTATCTTTCCCCTAAGGATAAAAAAATAGGTAAAATCTGGGTAAAACTGGCTAGGCTTGTAAAGGCTCTTCAGCAGTTAGCTTAGTAATCTCCTATGAACTACTGATGTGCATTCCTAAGTAGCACTGGTATACTCAAGGGAGGAGGGGATCTCCTGTGACACAGCCATGCCAAAACCAGTCCATCAATGAGGGTTCATTGTAGAACTGCCTATACTGTGCATCCAACTTGTAGTTTTAAGTAAAGCTGCAGACCGTGTTGCAGCTTCTAAAAGAATGTATGCAGAAACGTTTCTGAAATATGCTGCTGATGTTGCTGTTTCCCTAGTACAACAAGCTAAGTTGTAGAGTTCAAATGTAATTAGGATATCAAAAGGCTTACAGGAGGTCAGCTACTTGGTGCTTGTTCACAAAATAATAGGTTTTCATTCCCTTTTGTAAAAGAAATAAACTCATCTCTCAGTCTTTCTAACTCCTTTGGCTCTTAATGCAGTACAGCAGACTTCTGCTAAAAAAGTGCCCCCCAAGAAGGATATTTAAGGTCTGCAGATTAGTCTTCTCTGCAAAAGATTTAGATAGCTTGTGAGACAAATGTCTCTTGGGTCATCTCAAACTTGAGACTTCCTTAAGAAAGATCTTAACAGCTGGATGTCCTGCAACCTGAGGGAATGTTAGAAAATAAGCGGAAATTGCAGTCATATGAACTTTGGCTAAAAAGTAGCAAAGAAGTCAATTTCAGAAATTTCATCTGGAGGTATGCCTGGCTGAAAATATTGTGCCAAGAGGCTTACGCATTTTGAAAATGCCTTCCCATGTTAATGGTGATAATCTGCTTCTGCTCGAGTGGCAGAAAGTTAATATTCATGCAAGCTTTAGTTATCTCAAGGCTTCTGATACATGCCGCTGAAAGGGAGATTACGACATTAACTGACTCTGTGAATGTCAAATACTTGCAATTGCTGAAAATATATCTAGATGCTGTTTTAGACTAACATCTGACTGACATGCTGAATTCCCTTTCTGTGTATGAGTGTATGAGGCCAAGTTACAGAAAGGCAAAATTAGCAAAATATGCCATGATCGACGAGATTTCCGTGCAGGGAATGTCTTTACCTGGCCTAAAGAAGATATAGCTGTCTAGAGTTGAGGCCGGTTCTATGGACTTGACTGTAGATGGCAGCATTGTTGGCTCGGAGGCATCAAATGCCAATAATGCAAGTTCATTGGACGCTAGGGAAGCGTCCTTGATAGCAGATGGCACTGTCACCATGTCAGAGATGTTTTGTGTGAGTAATGCGAGATCAACAAGTGGAAATGAAGTACCTCAATCATTAGAAAACGCTGCAGCGACTTGGGAGCACGCAAAAAAAGTTATTGTCACCACGGCTCAAGTTCATAAGGATTCCACAATGGTTAAAAGCGTTAATACAGCAACTGAGCTAGTTGGTAAGGGCTCTGACCTTGTGAGCTCTTTTGAGCAATATGACCTTCATTTTCCATTGCCCGTGAAAGAGCAGAACTTCAAGTTTATAAAAGAATGAGAGAGAGGGAGAAGTCAGAGTTGCAACAAAAGGAAACTGGAAGGGAATATAAATAGTCAAAACACCATCAAGAAAGCGTTTTTGAATGTGAAAAAGGACTAGTGTGGAATTTGTCTAGCCACACATTATCTGAATATGAACAAAGTGTGTTACAGAAAGGCTTGTCCTTCATACCTGCCAGTAAGTCTAACTACACAGACGTTACTTTTGATGTGAAAATGTTTGTTAGGAATTTAACACTAAAATTGTTGTATAATAGTATCAGTAATGATGCAGCTCTATCTAATAATATTAACAATGCTAATAATGTTTTTTCTAAACACAGTGGGTTCATCCCTAAGCCTAACTCACTAGTGACAGCCTTTGAGAAGCTATGTGTACAGGACATTTATGACTTGGAGTTTGGTAATGCGGTATCTCATAGGAATAGAAAACAGTATAACTTAACCAAAAATGAGAATGATGCACTGAAATGTCTTGAGCACAACAGAGACATCATTATTAGACCTGCCGATAAGGTTGGGCCAATTGTGGTATTGGATAAGGAATGGTATGTTACAAAAAATGAGAGATGCTGGATGATGGGCAGTTCTATGAGAAAATATCATGTCTGCAAGTCAACAATGTTATTTTTGATGTACATATTTTAGTGAAATGTCTGTTAGAGTTAAATGTGATAGATGATGTTATTTGAGTATTTGTTTGTGAGCAAACCTACAGTTCCACTCATACAAGGCTTATCAAAACTGCATAAGAGCAATGTAGATCCACCAATGAGACCGATTGTCTCGGGTAGGAATTGGTGTACGGAATCAATGTTGATTTATATAGAAAAACATTTGAGACCTGCTTTGGATAATCTCAAGCATGTTTTGAAGTACAGTGAGCATTTTTTGAATGATTTGTATTGTTTTGCTTCCATGACTACTTGGCAAGGACTATTTATTTGTTACCATGGATGTAGTCTCCCTATTTACTGTAATACCCAATGTAAAGGGTATTGCCAGTACTGTTCTGTTCTTAGAATGTTAAGCCAACTATGGGGATCAAACTGTTAGCCTATTGGCCAAATTACTTGAAATTGTGCTTGAACACAATGTTTTTGTGTTTGAGGGGCAAGCATACAAGCAATGCAATGGCTTAGCTATGGGCGCGTCCTGTGCCAATAGCTATGCCCATGCAGTTATGGCTATTTGGGAGACTAAATATGTATTGAACGGATTATATAGCAGTCATTTTATTCTTCAGAAGGTTTGTAGATGACCTTTTTATTTTGTGGAAGGGTGACTTCAACACATTTGTGGAATTTCATGAGTTTGTTAACATGAGTACAAAATTTTTAAAGTTCACCTTCAAATCTGCACTTTATGAGATTGAGTTCTTGGATCTGTTTGGTTGTAAGGGACAATGAGGGAGAACTTTTTACTAAGCTCTATAGGAAAGAATGCCATGTGAATCATTTGCTACACAGGGATAGTTTGCATCCTCCTTACATTTTTAGGAATGTTATATGTAATCGAATACTGCGGTGGTGGTGCTGCGGTAAACGTTGCCCGTTTGATTCTCAGAGCGTCTTCTGTGTGGTGACATGCGTGAATGGTCATTCCTTCGTTGAAGGTTGTGCGTTAGGCCCAGCAAGCCAGCACGTAAAAATCTACTGCCAATCATTAGCGGACCTTGAGTTCCGCTGTGGCGACCCCTAACTGGGAAAAGCCGAAAGAGACAAAAAATATGTAATCGAATATATACAGCGTCTAGGTTAAATGTGAAGGAATGGGACTTTTGGACACAGGTAAATGTTGCTGTGGATAATCTCAGAGATAAAGGGTATAATGAGCAACACATCCTTATGAATGTCAATGATGTAGTGGGAATGAGGCATAGTCAGGTCAAACCTTACTTTTCGGATGGGAGAAGGAAAGCTGGTAGGGTGGAAAATAGACAGGTTGGTGGTATGAAACTTAGGGTTCCTTTGAGCTATACTACTGATGTCTCATAGTATATAGACATCATTAGGAAGCATTGGAAAGTTTTAATTACTGATCCTGATGTACCCAGACATATAGATGATGAACCTAGGTTTCAGTTTAGGAATAGCAAGTCCTTAAAAAGGAGATGGGAACCTCTGCTGAAGATTGTGAATATGGCACTAGGCCATGTGGGCAGTGCAATTTTTGTTTTTATATTGACACCGGTGTTGAATTTTATGATCCTGACCAGAGGAAAATGTACAGTTTTAAACTACATGCCACATGTTTGACTAAACATGTGGTTTATCCTGCTTATTGTGTTAAATGTATGGGATTCTATATAGGGAAGACCAATAGAACATTTAAAGACCGTATAAGAGAACATGTTTACAATATAAATAACACAACAAGGTTAATGCACTGGCTAAACATGTCATGAACACAGACGACACCCATATGTTCAAGTTCTTGGTCATTAGTAGCATATCAAAGAGTTCCAAGTTAGGTGATATAGCTAATAAGACCGAAGACTAAGAGTCTACATGGATTGTTAGGTTGAAGGGGGATTCGGGGCATGGTCTTAATGAATCTGTATCCCTGAGACCCCAACTTAAAAATAGACACTTGAGATAGTGCAACTTTCACTAATGTATTTATTGTATTTATGTTTTATGTGCTATTAAATTATATACTAGTATTTTGTATGTAATATGCTTTTAAATTGTGATTGGAATGTATCATGTGATTGTTACCTTAGTGCTTTATATGAGATGTGTTTACTGTGGATTTTAAACACCTGATGAAGCTATTATAGTGAAAGCGCTTGGGTTCTGTGCACTTGAAGTAAAATCTTTTAGTTCTGGATACTGCGGTCGTGACTGTGTCTGCTTTTTATTGGATTTAAAAAGTATCCTAGATTGAAATCAAACAGAAAACTCATACAGCCTAAAAGTCTTGGGACTACACATCATCCTGACACATGATGCAACTCAATGAGCAGCGATAACTCTATGAATAACTAAGGGCATAATAAATCTCTTCCACATTTGAATATATTTTGGTCTCTTGGCCTCCATTAAAGACATTCTAGATTTTGAAACAATATAAATCTTTCTTAGGATTCAGAACACTAACCTCCATGTCGAAAGACTCAAGTTTTGAAACTGTTGAGTTATTAATGACATCTGTAGTAGTAAAAGCCATAGCATGCAAGAAATCAAGTTCACTAGTAAAGAATACCAAATGGTTGGCTCAAAGCAGGCACTATTATAGAATTAGATTAATTTTGTCTTAAATGGGCAATAGTCTCTGGATCTCAAAAAACGAGGGGCGGCACTTATTAACATCTGACTATGTCTGAAGAAAAGTGGGTTTACTTTCCAGCCTGTGTTATAGGAATAACACCACAAAATGGCATACTATGTCACAAACGGATGTAATTCCCTATGGGAATCCCACATCTATACAGTCTCTTGAAAAATATCTAGATTCAGCTTACATTCATGAAACAATGTTATCTTTCTGTTCAATATACCCGTTAACCAATTCTGTACACCTGGTACACACTTTGCTGAGAGATACAAGATGAGCAGTAAAGCTTCCGGACAGAAATTACTGGTTTCTCTGTATTCTTGCTTTTTGATGCACCACATTATGATAGGTAGAATTATATGCCCTAATATGTAAAAGTCCTGGTTGAAAGTCTTAAAAAAAGGACACTGTCACTCTGTGAACAGCTTTCAGTTCCTTAAGATTAATAATAACAAATGATTTCTGCACAGTCCAAATGCCTTGCACCGCTGTGTTTTTCGAATGACAAACTCACAGAGTCCTAGATGAGTTTACTTGGCAGAACTCCAAGTCCTTTTCTGTTTTGGATGAGAATACCCATCTGAAAAGAGAGATCCCTTGACTCCTAAGAAGAGAAAGCTCATCACTAACCTACTGCGTCCATCAGCCTTAAAATGCTACATAAATAGATCACAAATTAAGCTATATTTGTAGCTCAGTATGAAATCTGTGTGTACAGTACTAAAAAAGCACTTAAGTAGGAAATTTAATAGAAAACCATACTGAAATGGGCCCTGCACTCCTCACACAGATTCTGTATACCTCCTGCAACCACAAGGCAGCTACCCCCACAAAACACATTTATCTAAACTAAGCCCTAATTCTGGTATCCACTGACATAAAAAAATGTACTGATTTTCCAAGCAGTAAATACAAGGTAGTGAATTATTCAGGATAAGACCAGCCTGGTTGGTGCATCAGGAAAGTTTAGGTTGTGTACAAGTTCATGTGTTTCTCCGGCACATGAGGCTACCGTACTGGGAACAAAATCTGCTGACTAGTAAATGGCTACAAGGATGATATTGTGTTCTCTGGCTTTCTGGGTAAACCACATCATCCAAAGAAATAATGGAAAAGTGTAAAGCAGCCCAGGTTGCTATTTCTGAACCAGAGTTTTCCTAGGGTATTACCTTAGAAGTGGCACAAGGGAAAAATAACTGCTACATTTGGCATCAGTTAGGTATGCCATCTGGTCACAGCAAAGCTTTCCCCACATGCAGAAAATTAAACTCACTGAATTGTTTACCTACTAAAGCACTGGTCACCTTCTGGAATGCAACCAGGCAGCAATAGTCAAGATGGGTGATTTGTCATCACTAGAAAGTGGCTAGACTAGATGGGCCATGTTCATACCTTCATGGCTTCTTGGTATAACAGTTAAGATCATAGCTCCCCTTGTTTTCTAAGATATCAAACCACTATCATCATGTCTGAGTGGATGGTAATTACAGCCGGGGGGGGGGGGGTGGAGGACTGGATGGCTAACAGGTATAGAGAATTGCCCTCATCTCTAAGGTGTTGATGTCAAGATTTGATTCACATGATGTCCGGAACCACTTGCCTGTTGTAATGTACTCAGCCAGAGCAGATGCCTCTGTAGTGAAACAGGTTATGAGCGTGTACAACTGGAGGGAATTCCCCAAAGTAACACTGGTGTTCTCAGTCTACCACTGAAGGTTTTGCCTGCAGGACTTGGATATTTTCAGACACAGGAGACCACAAACATTACTGGCAGTCTGAACAGATATTATCTGGTCCACTGATGCACACGCCCAGCAGCAAATGATATCCAGACTGCAGCAGAAGAATATAACCAGCTGGAAAGGAGCTTACCGGGACTTTGCAAGATTCACTATAATCCCCAGATTACATTAGCAATTAAACAATTAATATTTTAAGACTTCACCTAAACTGATGAAGTAGCTAGCAGCCAGTTATCAGGTATGGGAAAACCTTTGCACCCTACAACCTCTGGTAAGCTGTTAGCATGCAAGTGCATTTGTTAAACAAATACGAAGGCAACTGACAAACTAAATGGAAGTATCTGGAAATGACAATGACTGCATCCTACCCAGAAACACAAGTTAATCTTTTATTTGTTGGCAATCTTAATACAAAAGTAGACATCCTGAGGGTTCAAAGAGCACATCCAATCTCATTCTGAAAAATATGGCTAGACTGACTGACTGCACTATTTACAATCTGAAACATCTCCTTAAGATTAAAAGTGCTGATGCCACTTAAATCTACAACTAGCCCGAGGACTTTTTTTCTACTTAGGCACCATAAAAAACTAAAATAAAATCCTAACCCTTTCTAGACTGGCTTTGTGGCATACAAATAATGCTTTAACTATGAACAGAATTTATTACTGGCTCAGGCACTGAAAAAGCCAGGAAGGGAAGGATGGGAATAAGTAGCCAGTGCCAGCTCACCCGTCCTGGGAGAAGCAGACAGTGGTCTAATTTGATGCACTTATGTACAGCTACTGAATGAAAAACTGTCTTGCAAGCAGGAACAGTTAGTATACGTACCTGGTCCCTGACAAACAAGCACTACACAGAGCAGCCTTCATGGGATATGTAAGGGAAGGTGCATGCCCTCAGATGAAGGCACTGCAAACCCTTACATTTGTAAGCACATTGGTAACTGCCAAAGGGAGTGCCTTAGGTATAAATACAGTTCAGAGTCGATTATCTGAAATGTCAGTTATCCAAACGCAACCTTCCAAAGCTTTCAGGTAGGAAAAATCATAAAGTCTGAATATGTAAATGCTATATATATTTGCTTATGTGTGTTTTTTGAGCTTGTAGCCCACTTGTGTGTGAAAAATATTCTTTATTGTTGACTGAAATCGCTGAATAGTTGAAAAGTGGATTCCCTGTATGCAGAAAAACAAGAAGTTATGTACTCACCATAACGTTCGATGTATGTACTCCATCTCGTCTTACATTCTTACCTGTGGGTTCGGAGCCGAACCTCGGCTCCGACTCGGCCATACTCTAGTTCGAAGTCTTCAATTGGCTGGTGGCTAAGAGGTATCCCATCATGCAAGAGGTCTGTTCCCAGATCTTGTTTGCTGCAAATGCACACACACACACACACACACACACACACACACACACACACACACACACACACACACACACACACACACACACACAAGAACAACACCAACAGAAAGAACTTCTGACACTTAGAGACTCTACCTCCAGGTCCTCCAGGACGGGGTAGGAGGGAGGGTTAATAAGAATGTAAGGCGAGATGGACTACATACATTGAACGTTATGGTGAGTACATAACTTCCTGATGTTATGTAGTCCAATCTCGCCTTCATTCTTACCCGTGGGACAGCGTCCCTAGCACCTTGACCTTGGGTGGCTCAGTGAAAAATACTCTTGAGCACAGTGGAACCAAAGGAAGATCTGCCTCTAGACACCAGATCTAATCTGTAGTGACTAATACAGGAATGAGGCGAAGCCCATGTTGCTGCAGCACAAATATCATCCATAGACATCCTAGCCTAAAACGCAGCTGAGGTAGCCACAGAGCGTGTAGAATGAGCTTTCACTTTAAAGGGTAATTCTTTGCCATTGGAAGCATAAATAGGTGAGATGCAATCGGAGATCCAGCGAGACAAGGTTACCTTAGAAACAGGAACCCCAAATCTAGTGTCTGAAAAGGAGACAAACATTTGATCGGATTTCCTGAAATCTTTTGTCCTATGTAAACAGAAACACAATTGTCTATGAACATCTAGCTGATGAAACTTAAATTCTGCCTTGTTGGAGAATTCAGGAAAAAACACAGGCAACTCAATGGATTGGTTGATATTGACAATAGAGGCAACCTTTGGAACAAAGGAAGGACTGGTTCTTAAGGAGATCCTCTCTTTGTGAAACACCAAATAAGGTGGCTTAATCGATAATGCTTGGAGTTCAGAGACCTGCCTAGCTGAAGTTATGGCTACCAAGAATACTGTCTTCCATGACAAGAATTTAATGTTACATGTAGCTGCGGGCTCAAAGGGAGGTGAGGTGAGCTTCTGCAATACAAAATTGAGGTCCCATGGCATTACTGGATCAAAGACTGGAGGTCGGAGTAACAATGTCCCTTTCAGAAAAGCCCTACAAAGCCTATGAGCCATAAGGTTGGGCTCATTAGCAATGTGAAAAGTAGAAATCGCTGCCAGTTGCACTTTAATGGTTGCTGCAGCTGACCCCTGACTGAACAGTTGAGAAAGAAATTCTAATATTGCCGAAATAGGCACTGTATTAGGATCAATACGTCTCTCACGGGCCCAAATAGAAAATCTCTTCCACTTACTGGAATAAATCTTCCTGCTAGAAGGCTTGTGGGAAGATGATAGAATATGGACCACTTCCGGGGAAAAATCATAAAGCCTGACTAAGGATGGAACTGGAGCAGCCAAGCTGTCAACTTGAGGGTCTGGATGGAGGGATGGAACTGTCCTGACATATGAGTCAGCAGATCTGGAGCTGGGTCCAGAATCCAGGGCTTGTCCATTAGATAAGGTTGAAGGAAGGGAAACCAAATCTGACGAGGCCAGTGTGGGGCAATGAGGATCATTTTGCTTCCCAAAGACTGTGCTTTCTGAATGACCTTTGATATCAGAGGTAACGGAAAGGTGTAGAGAAGACCAGAGGGCCAATCGTGAACCAGAGCGTCCCGGGGTGTCTCCCCCTCCGGGGGGATAACGGTGAAGTAGCTGCTGCATTTGGCATTGAGAGGGCGGCTGGCAAATAGATCGAAGCACGGCTGACCCCATCTGTGGAATATCTTCTCTGCAGCATAATTGTTCAGGGACCACTCGTGAGGCATTAGGATAGCTCTGATCAGCCTGTCGGCAATCACGTTGGACTTCCCCGGTAAATGTGTTGCAACTAGAAAGCATTGGGAAGACACTGCCCACTGCCAAACTCGAAGTGCCTCTCTGCAAAGGGGGTATGATTTGGTTCCTCCCTGCTTGTTCAGATACCATACCACTGACATGTTGTCTGAGTGGATTGTAATTGTCCCTAGAAGGAGAAAGCTCTGAAGTGCTTGCAACGCTAATAGCACTGCTCTCATCTCCAAGACATTGATATGCAAATGGGTCTTGTGATCCTGCCACGTGCCTTCGACTGTCCTGCCGAGATAATGCCCCCCCCCGACCCGATCTGGAAGGCATCCGTGGTCAACGTGGCAACTGTAGAAGATGGAACAAAAGGCTTGCCCACGTTGAGATTGCTGGCCTGAGGCCACCAGCGTAGATCCTGCTTGCACATGTCCTTAATCAGAATAGAATGGGAGAGGGGAAGATGCTGTAGTGACCATTGGGTGAAAAGCAGCCACTGAAGAACCCTCATGTGTAGTCTGGCAAGGGGAACTAGCATGATGGTGGCAGCCATGGTACCTGATAACATGAGGACCACTTTTGCCTTGACCTTCCTCAATGGTAGTAAGGCACAGACCTGCTGTTGTAGAGCCTGAATTCTCTCTTCTGGTAAGAAGGCCCTCATAAGCACCGTATCTAGTTCGGCGCCGATAAAAGTGACATGCTGCGAGGGCAACAAGGCAGATTTTTTCCAATTTAGAGTAATTCCTAACCTTTGGCACAGTGTAATGGTGGCGTCCCTGGTCTGTAACAGTAGATGCCTGGTGGTGGCAGAAAGGAGCCAGTCATCCAGGTACGGAAACACCTGGAATCCCTGACATCTCAAGTGAGCCGTTACCACTGCCATGCATTTGGTGAACACCCTGGGGGCTGTGGTGAGACCAAAGGGCAGAGCGCGAAACTGAAAATGATTGGCTCACAGCCGGAAATGTAGACGACTTCTTGATGCCCTGTCCATTTTGATATGGTAGTAAGCATCTTTGAGGTCGATGAAGCACATCCACACATCTTTCCCAAACAGAGGGAGTATTGACTGTAAGGTGACCATGCGGAACTTGGACTTTTGTACATGAAGATTCAACCGGCTGAGATCCAAGATGCGTCTCAGGTCCCCAGTTCTTTTCGGCACCAAAAAGAATCTGGAGTAAGTCCCTAATCCTACTTGGTCTGCGGGGACAGGCTGGATGGCTCTCTTTGAAAGCAACTATTTTATTTCTAAAGTTGCGGAATCCCTGTGACTGGGTGGAACGTCTGGGATTCTCTTGGTTGGCGGGGGAGGAGAAGAGAAGGGAATATGATAACCTCTGGAAATTATCCTTAATACCCACTTGTCTTGGGTGACGTCTTGCCAGGCTTCTGGGAATAAAGAAATGCGACCTCCGACCAGCTCCAGAGACGCACAGTTGGGCCTCCCTTCAGGAGCGCTGGTAGGGAGAACCACAAAAAGAATCATGGTCCCCCTGGTTACGTGGGCCTCCTCTGCCTCTAGGGCGGCGTCAACCTGAATTTCCACCCCCTCCCCTGCCTCTGGAGGGGGAATCATTTTGTGCGTCCTGAAAAAACCTCTGCGTCTTCCTGAATCACATTTTCCCAACTTTTTGGCCCTTGGGGTAAGGTCTAGAAGGCATGGAAAAACGGACTCCCACGGCAGACAGGGTTTTTCCTTCCTGCTCGCACCTAGTGAGAGTCTCCTTCAGCTTGGTTCCGAACGAAGAATCGTCAAAGGGGGCGTTGGTGAACGTAGACTTGAAGGCCTCCGCGAAATTGCACAGGAGCATCCAGGAGTGTCTCCTAAGACAGACTCCGGAACCCGCTGCCCTACTCGCTCCGTCGGCAGCGTATGAGATCAGCCTCATGAAGGAGTTGGTAAGGGAATTTAGGGTAGACATCTGTGCATTGACCTTCTGTGCCACTGCATTAGAAAAGTTAGCCTGTAGAGAATCTCCTAGCTCTTTTAGGAGATTTTTCTGGAGCCTTGTAAAATGCATCAAGTAGTTCAGCGACCGCAGTGTAAAGGCCGCTGCGGTAAACACACGCTTCCCATACCTGTCCATAGCCCAGGACTCCTTGTTAGGCGGATGGACGGTAGATGAAGTTTCAGCAAGCTCCTTCTTGGTGGCTGCTGCCACCACCATGGCATCTACTGGAACACCTTTTGTTAGATATTCCTTGTCAGTGGGGGCTGACAAAAACCTATTGGGTCTCCTAGGGACCGGTTCCACAGTGTCAGGAGATGTTCTTCATCTCACATTGCTGCAGTCCTTACTTATGGGTAGTCCGCGGTCCTCGGTCGGCCCAAATACCAAAGTATTAGGATGACGTCGGTCATGGGCGCCTAGAACTGACATCAGAGCGTCAGGGTATAAAGGCGCATGACCGACGTCATATCCTCAGTCTTTTTTGCCGCATGGTCCGATGCAGAAGCAGCGTTGCAAGTGCCGTTCGGCGTTCTGAAATTTTTCGGTTTCGGAGTTTCAGACCGATACCAAGTTGGGCTAAGTACCCCGTTGGGGAATATTTTGTTTTTCTTGCCTCAATTACTTACGGATGTCAGAAAAAGTGAATAATTGTATTTCTTGTGGGAAACAGATACCGCATAGGGATTACCACTCGCTTTGTATTCCTTGTTTGGGACCGGAGCACGACGTAGTCGGGTGTCGGTTTTGTGCTAGGTTTAATAAGCGCACTATAAACGGAGGTTAGATTGCGCTAGGTTAGTCTTTGGCAAGAGGTGTAATTATAACATGCCGCCAGATGTTCCGACGCCGGCTTCTACTAAGAAGCGCAAAGACAAATCTTTAAAGCCTAGGCAGGATGATTAGCCTGTTACGGACGCCGGATCTTCAGAAGCTACAGCTGAACAGCTGGATCCGGCTGAAGTTTCTGTTGAGTCCCAGGGGGAAACTTTGATTTTACAAGATGTGGCCTCTCAGGAGGCAGGTCAGGCTGAAGGGGCCTCTCAGGTTTCTATTCTCCCTTCTATGCCTAAGGTGGTTAGGCCTTCTGTTACTGTTCCTAAGGCTCCTTCTAAGGGCAGGTCTGTTTTGCCTTCCTCTGGTGTCAGTTCTGGTTCTTCAGGGTCTGTGCCTAAAAAGCACATGCTTAAAATGGCAGAGGATTTGATTTCTTTAATTAGAGGTTCTATGCCCCCTCCCGATAAGAGGCCCAGGATGGAGCCTGAGTTGGAAAGTTTGGAGCAGGCCTCAGATGATTCTGAGTCTTCTGCTGAAGACATTCAAGATTTCCCTCCTTACTCTGATTCTGATGCAGAGGATTCCACTCCTTCTGCTTCTCCTCCAGAGGATTTTTCATTTTCAGAAACTCTGCATTCCATGAGGGAGCATTTTAAGTGGGAAGGACAGGATTACTCTGATTCTCGGAAGAGACTCAGGGAGTTTTTGTTTTTGCCACAGCATAGACCCTTAGCTATACCTCCGGTTTTGGATGTTGTTTCGGATGTTTTCTCAGAGGCTTCCCTTAATCCGGATTCTGTGCCTCCTGCTCCAGTTAAACCTGACAGGTATTATAGGGTGCCTGAGGCTCATAAATATCTGTATAAGAGTCCTAGGGCGGACCCAGAAACTTTTAGTCAGGGACCTAAGGGTGTTAGAGCCTCTGTTGTTAAGAATCCGGTTCCTCTGGATAAGGAAGCTAGAGCTTTGGATAGATGGGGTAAGAAGGTGTATACCTCTTCTACTTTAGCGATGAGAGCTTTGAACTGCCAGTTTCATATGTTGAAGTATCAGAATTTCCTCCTTTCTCAGCTAAGATCTAAAGTGGATGCTTTAGCAGAGGGCATAGAGTGTAAAGAATTGCAGGATTTAGTGCATGTTTCTGAACAGGTGGGAAAGCACTCTTTGCAATGTGGTTTTGATGCTTTACAGGCTTCTTCTAGGGTGGCTGCAACTGGTTCAGTTATTCGTAGGCACGCCTGGCTTAAGGATCAGAATTTGTCTGAGCATGTTAAGTCTAGAATTCTGGATGCCCCTTTACAGTCTGAAGTTTTGTTTGGTCCTCCTGTGGAGTCAGTCTTAAAGAAAATGGAAGACAAGGCTAAGTCTATGCAGACTGTTAAAGATTTTTTGCAGGTACAACCTCCAAAGTTTAGTAGAAATTGGCCTACTAAGGGGTGGACGTACCCTTCTTCTGATTCTCAGTCTAGGGGTAGATCTAGGCGTGGTAGGGGCAGAGCTCAGAGTACCTTCAGGCCGAGACAATGGAGTTCGCCTGCTCAATCTGCTGGTGAAGGCAGGGGCCAGTCCTTTCGTAAACAGGCCCAATGACCTGCATTTTCAGCTGCCAGATTCTTCCTGCCTGGCAGCTCCTTTGGGAGGAAAGTTGGCTCTTTTCAAACAAAATTGGCATTTAGTTACCCAGGGCAAATGGGCATTGGACATTATAAACCGAGGTTACAAGTTCTATTTCCATACCATGCCTCCTTTCAAGGGCATGCCAGACGTCCCTCCCCGGCAAAGGATAGAGGCTCACAAACAAATTTCTTTACTTCTTCAAATGGGAGCTATACAGCCAGTTCCTCTGTCAGAAGTGGGCCTAGGATTTTATTCTCGCCTGTTTCTAGTTCCAAAGAGAGGGAACACGTGGAGACCAATTTTGGATTTATCTATCCTCAACACTTATCTGGACATTCCAAAGTTCAAGATGCTGACTTTACAACAGCTTTTACCTCTGTTGGGAAAAGATCACTGGATGGTTACTCTGGATCTCAAAGAGGCTTACCTTCATGTTCCTATCAGGCCCAGTTGCAGGAGGTACCTGCGTTTTCGGACTGGAAATTTACATTATCAGTTCTCTGCATTGCCCTTTGGCTTATCTACTGCGCCCAGAGTGTTCACAAAGGTTCTGGCTCCAGTGATAGCCTTTTTCAGACTAAGAGGAATACAGATTTATCCTTATTTGGACGATTGCCTGATTATTGCACAGGAAAAGGACAAACTTCTTCAACATCTACAGTATGTGATGGCAGTGTTAGGATGCCTAGGGTATTCTGTGAACGAAACAAAGTCCAGTCTAGTACCCTCTCAGGACATGTGCTTTCTGGGTGTGAGACTGAATACAGCTTCCCAGATGGCCTTTTTGCCCCCGGACAAACAAAGAAGCCTTTCTCTTTATTTTCATCAAATGTCTCTACGGTCCAGGCTGACTGCAAGGACAGTCCTTCAAGCCTTGGGGTTCATGGCATCTTGTATTCTGGTGCTTCCCAATGCCAAATTGCATATGAGGAAGCTTCAATGGTATCTCAAAATGTATGGACACAGCACTGCCAAGATCTAGACACTGTCATTCAGATAATACCTTGCATTCAGAAGGAGTTTTTGTGGTGGGCTCAGGAATGTCACCTAAACAAGGGACTCTCTGTGACCCGGCCAGAGGCGAGTCAGATTCTAATGACAGATGCCTCGGACAAGGCTTGGGGAGCACACCTCAATGGAAAATGGGTGCAAGACACGTGGCCTGTCAAACTCCAACATTTGCATATCAACTTGAAGGAAATGTTAGCAGTCCAGTTTGCATTGATGGCTTTCAAAGACTTACTTCACCCAGGACAGGTGTTGATTCAAACAGACAACACTACTGTCATGTGGTACATCAACAAGCAAGGGGGAACCCATTCTTACCCTCTTTGCAGACAAGCGATGATTTTGTGGGAAACTGCTCTCAATCTACACCTCAATCTTCAAGCAAGGTTTCTACCAGGAGCACAGAACTCCTTAGCAGATGTGTTGAGCAGACAAATAGTGGATCCTCACGAGTGGAAATTGGATCCTCATGTATTTCAAAAATTGACAGTATTATGGGGAACTCCAGACATAGATCTGTTCGCTTCTCCACTAAATTACCAGTTGCCAAAGTTTTGCACAAAAATGTTTCATCACACAGCTTGGAAGGTGGACGCTCTATCATTCAGTTGGAACAATCTGCATGTATATGCCTTTCCACCTCTGCCACTTCTTCCCAAGGTACTTTTGAAGGCCAGACAAGACAAGCCAACCATGATTTTGATAGCACCGGATTGGCCTCGACAACACTGGTACCCACTACTGAGGAGTCTAGTACGAGAACCTCCATGGCCTCTGCCTTTGATTCCGCACCTTTTGTCACAGGAGGACAATCACTTCCTCAATGTCAAGATTCAGTCTCTGCATCTAACAGCCTGGCATATTCTGTTTTAGACTCTGGAGGGTCTCAGCTTCCACAACAAGTTTTGAATGTTATTTTGGAGGCCAGGAGGCCTAGTACCAGGAAAGTTTACGCTGATAAATGGAGGAGATTTTTATTTGGAGCAAAGGAAAGGACTTTGATGTCTCCAAACCTGATTTAAGTGTTGCTCTTCAATATCTTACTGAGTTATTGGACAAGGGTTTGTCTTTCTCCTCGATAAAGGTCCATGCTGCAGCCATTTCTGCTCACTATGATGGTGACCCTCCTTTATTCTCTCACCCTTTGTTTAAGCAATTTCTTAGAGGGGCAAAGAATATAAGACCCCCACGTAGAGCTCCTACTCCTGCTTGGGATCTCAATTTTGTGTTGGAAAAGCTTACTCTACAACCTTTTGAGCCTGCAGCTTCGGCCGAGTTAAAGTATTTGTCATGGAAAACTGCTTTTTTGTTGGCCATTACCTCTGCAAGAAGGGTTTCTGAATTACAGGCCCTCATGGCAGTGGAGCCTTTCCTGATTTTTCATAAGGATAGGGTATCTTTGCATACTAATCCTTCCTTTATGCCTAAAGTGGTTTCTAGTGTGGCCTTAAACCAAACTATTCATTTGCCTACTTTTTATGCAAACCCCCAAAATAAAGGAGAGAAAATTTTGCATACTTTGGATATTCACAGGCAGTTGCGTTATTATTTGAGCAGAACCAAGGAGTTCAGACAGTCTCAGCAGTTGTTTGTTTCTTTTGCCTTGGGTTCACAGGGTAAACCTGTTTCAAAACAAACTATTTCTAAATGGATTGGGTTTTGTATTTCTTTCTGTTATTCCCATCATGGTAAGGAGATTCCGGCTGGAATCAGGCCTCATTCCACTAGGGCTACTGCTACTTCCACGGCCTTTCTAAGGGGGGTGGCTACAAAAGACATTTTGGAGGCAGCTACTTGGAGTTCAGTGCATACTTTTTCTAAACATTACCACCTTCCTCTCTATTCTAAGTCTAGGGCTGGATTTGCCACTGCAATTTTACAGGGCATTTTAGCAGCCCCTAATGCTTTATGATTTTTACCAACCTCCCTTTCCCGTTGCTTTGGGATTCTACCCATAAGTAAGGACTGCAGCAATGTGAGATGAAGAACATAGTACAGTTTTGTACCTACCATAAATGTAGATGTTCGAAGATCCACATTGCTGCAGTCCAATTTACCCTCCCTCCTTCCCCACTGTAGTTTAACAGGGTGCTATGCTTTAGGTGATGGTTGTTGTTGGGCATGTTTTTGGGAGGTATTCTGTTTTTGACTGTGGCCTTTCTTGTTTGGTCTTCTGACATCTGGGGCAAGAAAAGACTGAGGATATGACGTCGGTCATGCGCCTTTATACCCTGACGCTCTGATGTCAGTTCTAGGCGCCCATGACCGACGTCATCCTAATACTTTGGTATTCGGGCCGACCGAGGACCGCGGACTACCCATAAGTAAGGACTGCAGCAATGTGGATCTTCGAACATCTAATTTATGGTAGGTACAAAACTGTACTTTTCCCCACACCTTTCAACAGACAAGATTTAGTAGCTCATCGAAAGGGGGAGAAACCCAAGAGGCAGAGGGTTGAGAACCGTAAGCCTTCAGGAACACCGACTCCTCATCAGAAGGGGATTTGGACGGCCAGCCACCTCTCTGCTTCAAGATCTCAAGAATATCTGAAAAAGAGATATCTTCAGAAGATGACTTGGGAGACCCCTCTGACTCCTCGAGGTCAGTGTCTAACGTGAGAGACTCATCCGGGGGAGTTGAGGTGTTTCCTCTTACACAATCTCTTTCTGGCGGGCTCCTCAGGCAAAAACTCTGGGGAGATGTCAGAAAGTTGGGGACCACTTATGGAAGTATCCTGAGGATTTGGGCCTCCGCTGTCCTGGGATAGAGGGTGATCTGAAACTGACACTGGTGCCGGTGGGGGCAGAGTATCGGTGCCGTAGGATGCAGCTGGCGACCTGGCCAGCATGCGCCTTATAACCTCGAAGGCTGATCCCCCCCCCCCGTCTCCGAAGGCCGACTAACTAGAGAAGATACAGTAGTAGCTGTCGGCACCGAGGAGATGAGGTCAGAAGCAGATGTCGGGTCCAAGCTCACTCGAGCCGAAGCACTGAGAGGAAGGCTCGGAACCAATGAATATCGATCAGAGCCCCTCCCCCTCGGGTCCGACCGGAGAACCGTGGACCCCCGACCCCGTGGATGGAGCCGATGGGGTCAGAGTGGAAATCGGAACTGAGAGGCCAGGCGAGGCTACTGGAACCGACTTAATGGCACCCGACGGAACCGACAACTCTGGCTCTGAAGACCGAGAAAGGCTCGGAGGAGGAACAACAAAGGATGAAGAGGCCATAGGCTCCGGAGCCAACTGGGTCAGAGCCGAAATCAATTTGGCCAACGCTGATGACTGAAGCAGTTTCTTCACCACTCTATCAACATCCTCATCGGAAAGGGTCCTCGAGGACCTGGAGGATATAGTTGGAGATCTGGATCTCCCTACAGAAGGGGACTTGCGTTAAGGAGAAACTGGTCGAATAACTGGAGACCGTCTCCGAATCAAAATATCCGTGACTGGCTCCGAAAGGCTGGGAGCCGATACGGACTTAGTCAAGACACTACCTTCTGTCAGCACCGAAGGCAATGGAACCGAAGAAGGAGAAGCTGTTCTAGCAACTTTCTCTGGCGGTTCCGAAGAAACAGACAGAGCCGGACAGTGCTTCTTAGAAGTCTTTTTGGCCTTTTTAGCTGGAGAGGATAAGGCACTGGAAGGCTTAGCCAAGTCTTCCTCAAAGGAGTGTTTAAGCAGTCCTTTCAAAATGAGCTTGTTCTTCCTCTCCTGTAGTACACGGGGACTGAAGGAATGACAAAACAAGCAGGACTCTTGGAGGTGAATAGCCCCCAAGCAGTACACGCACATGGAGTGCCCATCAAAGACATTTTATTGTTGCATTCAACATACTTCGTAAAGCCCGAAGGCCTGTGTTCCTTAGAATCCTTGGACATGCTAAATAAAGGAGAACACACACAGTTACAAAGCAATATGTACACACACTGGACCTAACTAAACCCCGCACGAGAAACTAGTGCCTCTAACTAAAAATGGCCTAGTAACCAGCGGGAAAATGACTACAGGGAGGACTAGGTCCTCAAACTTAAACAGGCCTAGCCCGGGGAAACAAAGGCAGGATAGCATCACTAACCAGACACAACACTAATAAGCTAACAGAATGGAGCACCAAACCAAAGGCCACATGGAAACAATGGGGAGGACTAGGGTCCTCTAGTTGAAATGGGCCTAGCCCGTGGGAAGAAAGGAAACAAATGGGATACCAAAAGAGCCAACGAAAAGGCCACAAAAACAGCAGGAGATGCAAAACAAATGCAGTATAACACCACTACCACACACAAAGAGCTATGAAAATAGCTTTTTTGAGCAACAAGTCAAAAGTTTATAAACAGTATACTTAGCCACGGCCAAAAGCGAGACCACATCTGAGCATAACGAGCGGCAAACAAGATCTGGGGAATAGACCTTTGCATGATGGGATACATCTTAGCCACGAGCCAATTGAAGACTTGAAGACTTCGAGCTAGAGTATGGCAGAGTCAGAGCCAAGGTTCGGCTCAGAACCCACGGTTAAGAATGAAGGCGAGATTGGACTACATAACATACAAGGTTTTAGAAGTTTTTTATCCAGTTTAATTATATGTTTGATTATCCAAACTACCCTACGTCCCAATTAATTTGGATAATTGATTCTCTACTGTAAGAGGAAAATACTCTGATGGTCATCAAAATGATGGCCTCTAGTGAACAGCAACTGCCCTATTAGTCAAAGACAAATCCAGTTCATGGTGAGATGGCAAATGGTCAGGAGTACTGCAGATTTAAAAAAAAAGAAAAAAAACATTAAAAAATCCTGATCCTTTCAGATCCAGTGGCACCGCTCAGATACCTCTTTTTCTGCAAGGAGGCTTAGCACTTCCTTCCATGTTACTGTATTTTGACAAGGTGGAATATCAGGCAAGGGAAGCGATACTGGGACTTGGTAGGCTTGGAAGGAGATTTTGCCTTATCCACCTGTCCACTGTGATGGTCTTCCTTACAGACATCAGTAATACCATAATCAATGTTCACCATATGAGTAATGCAATTTAATGCCCATATACTACAACAAACTCACTTCCCTGTTCTATCAGTGCTTGGAAATGGACAGACAGGCTTCTTGGGAGTTGGGAGTCTTTACAGGGACTACTGCTCAAACAAAGGGGTCTGGCCTAGGTGTTTCAGACCAACAGTTCTACAGTCCTGGAGTGTGGGATGGGGAAGATGAGAAGGAATTCTGCCTTTTTGAAGCTGGTGCCACCATGCAGTTTTTCCAAAAAAGTCTTAGTGTGTCTTCTAAAATGTCATACAAAGAAAGTCCCGCCCAAGAGGATTGTTGAGTAAACCTGTAGGCTTTCTACAGCCTCAAACTGTGGGATGCATACAGGGTCAATGTTTCATCCTGCTTGTTATCACATCAGTTTCAAATATTCCTTGAGGTTCGTGTCATCAGAATGGGAGGATGCAGGGAATTTAGCTCACTCTGTCACTGGTATCTTTCAAGAAGGACTCTAGAGGGGGTGGGCTGAGAACAAATAAGGCAGAGAGATGAGATAATGGAATGGACATTTGCAAAAATGTGATTATTTGTGACTACTTTGAAGAAAATGATTATCTGACATAAAATGCTATGTGTTTGACATTCAGTGCAGGAGGGAAATGAATTGCAGAGGGCCACAAATCCCAGACACAGTCAAATTACTGACTGAAGCAAGATCAAAGACTGCCAACATAAATAACCTACGGAGCAGATACGGAGCAGATGGGCTCTTAGAAGACAAAATGAAAACTGTTAAGTGGAAGAGGGAATGGGAGGAAACATTAAGCCAACAATATTCAGAAGATGAGTGCCAAGAAATATGTCTGGCAACAAAATCTAGACAATTTAGAACTTTTGGCTCGAAATGTCTGTGTGAGTACGTTTATACATCAGACAGATACACAAAATCCTCCCAGGGTAATAGAGGGTGCTGGAGATGTCAAGAAGAATTAATAGGACACTGGAAACATTTTTTGGCTTGCTACAAATTAAGACAATTCAGGATAGTGTTGAAATCCCTGTTAAACAAAATCATAAGTAGGCAATGGTAATTTTAAAAAGAGAACTTAATGGCAGGCTGGCATTGGAGAGAAGATACCATAACACGTTAAAACATTAAAATACTGCAAATAAAAAATGTGGAATTAATTATTTAAGTTTCTGCTCTTTTGTGCCTTTACCTGTGGCTGGCTACAAGAATTACTGCTTCTAAAGCTATTTGAAAACATAGTGCTGATATAAGTATACAAAGTTGACATAAGTGTATATATATATATATATATATATATATATATATATATATATTTATTTATTTTTTTTTTTTTTGCTGTAACTGTTTCAGTGATATTTAACAATCCTGTGCTGCTCTTAGGTTGTAGTTTTTAACATAATTCTATAACAGCTGTGTTTACATCTCAGGGTTAAGTTCCAAGGTTTATTTACTTGTCTTTACTTCTGTTCTGCTTCAGTCACTATTTTTTTCTCCCACCCAACTGTTGTGTTGTTAACACCTGGTGACTTTTGAGTTACCCACCTCTACTATAAATTGATATTGAACACTCCAAGTCCCATCGCAACAGTTCATTCTACTGTGTACAGTGAGATCATTTGGGATGGCCCATCTCCTTAGCTTCTTAACCCTGATTTCTCTTCTGTTTCCTCCTTCCTATTTAAAATAAAAAAAAAAAAAAAAAAAAAAAAAATAATTCAGCTCCTTTTTTGGTCTCTTAGTTTCATAGTTTCATAGTATAGTACTAGGCAATCTGCCCTGGGGCATTTGTAAGCCTAGCCATAGTGATGTGGCTTTTGCCACCCCATGAAATGGTACAAAGAATGTACAGAATAAATTTAGAATACTGTGCCTCTGTCTAGTAGTGACACAATGAAGGTCCCCTTATATAATAGAATTAGTTTACTGTGCCCCTGTCTAGCAGTGACACAGATGTGACCCCTGGGATAAACTTACGATCTCCCATCCACTCATCAAGATTTCTCTTGAAGAGAGTCAGTGAGGGGCTCTGCCTAATATGAACTGGGATCTTGTTCCAAAGCATGGGAAGCCTCTGGGTTATGAATCTATCCTCCAGCATGTCCTATTCATACTTGTGCCGAGGTTTAAGTCTTTAGCTCTCGTGGTCCTGATGGATTTGGATTTTTTGAGGTGGAGCATGTCCATCAGATCCTGATTGGACATGGCCTTGTACGTCAGGCAGAGATCACCTCTGAGCAGGCGGTATGCTACTGAATAGAGCTGAAGTTTCTTTAGTCTGGCAGAATAAGACATATGTTGGAGACCCTTGATCCTCTTGGTGAGGTACTTTTGTGGTCTCTCCAGGTGTTGCAAATGCCGGGTGAGGTACATACCAAATGGGGCATTGTACTCAATCATGGGTCTGATGAGGGAGGAATACAGGGGTACAATGACATCCTTGGATCTGGATGTGAATCCCTTCATGATGAGGTGTGCAAGGTAGAACGTTTTTCTAACCACTTTGGCAAGGTGGGTGTCAAATGAGAGGTCGCTGTCGACTTGGGTCCCTAGGTCTCTGATTACTTTTTCCGTACTCAGTGGGTTGCTGTCTATGTGATAATTTGTGGGTACTTTGTTTTTCCCAAAGGGGATGACTATACATTTTTTGGCATTTAGTTTAAGGCCGTGACTCCGGCACCAGTTGTCCGTTTCTGTGAGGCCTTTTTGTAGGATGTGTGTGTCTGCTGGTGTATCGACTATGGCACCTAGTTTGCAGTCATCTGCGAACTTTGTCAGCCACAGCCCTCCCATCTTTGCTTTAACATCTGAGAAATAAATGCCGAACAAGAGGGGTCCCAGGACAGATCCCTGTGGGACACCACTTGTGACTGGCTTCGAGTCTGACATTGCTCCAGCGATTTTAACTTTATGGGTTCTGTCCTTTAGCCAGTTTGCAACCCATCTAATGACATAAGGGTTTACTTTTAAGCTGCTGAGCTTATCTATGATGCCTGAGTGGGGTATTGTGTCGAAGGCCTTAGCCAAGTCCAGGTATGCTGTATGGACTGCTTTGCCCTCATCAATGGCTCTAGTGACTGTTTCGAAAAAGTCAACCAGGTTTAAAAGGCAGGATCTGCCCTTTACAAAGCCGAACTGGGAGGGGTCAAGTGTCTTCCTACTACTGCTTGCTTTTAAAGAAGAACTCCACCTTTTTATACAGTTTAACTCAAACGTTAGGTTTCTTTTCTCCCTACAATATGGTTTCAACATTAGTTATGTACCAGAAACTTGTTTGTAGTTTCTAAAACTTTTATTTCCTTGCAGTGGAGTCAAAGGAAAGGAAAGTCCACCTACTTTTTTTTTTTAAACTCAACTTCTCACATACTTTGCAAAGAAATTTGTCTCCACATGCATGACATATCATAGACACAGTTAAATTTGTAGTTTACCCTGTCAGGTACTGCTGTCAATCTTAGATGTGTACTTAATCCTGCTAATGTCAGGAACACAGCAGTTGATATAAAAAAAGACAGAAAGTTATGGTATTGTTTCCACTGTTTTTATTGCAGAGGGGAGGAGAACTTAACACTACCCTTTGATAGCAAAACAAAGCAATTAGATCAGTCAGGGGTTTAAAGGAAATTGTCAACTCTTCTGACAAATTTACATAAGCAGCAACACAGTATTGAAATTCTAACCGTTAAATGTTACAACAGTTTGTGTTACGATAACTTGAGTTGTAGCAAAGATTTCTGTGACATTTAGAGAAAAGTCAGTAAATATTTTTTTCTTGTAAAGTACAAATGCATTTACCATTTTCAAGCCCCACCCCCCCAGGCCAGAACTGCAGAAAGAGAGTCAGGCAACCCTATCAACTAGGTGCACTGATACCGTTCATAAAAAGCTCTTTTATGCTTTGTGTCACATCATCTCGGGGGGGGGGGGGGTGCATATCTGTTCCATGCAAATCCATTGTACGAGATTCCCACTGACTTTGAGTCAGTCCTTGCATTGTCAGACAGCAACCATAATATACAACTGAATTTACTTTAAAATACATTTTCTATGTGCCTTTGCATTAAGAACACTAAGAAAAGGAAACCAGAAGTACTTAACTGTGTTTGAATGCGCACACACACACACTATATGTGTGTGTGTGTGTGTGTGTGTGTGTGTGTGTGTGTGTGTGTGTGTGTATGTGTGCGTGCACGTGCAATATCTATGCATACAAATTATTTATAATAAACAACATAGTATAGTTAAGCATTATTAATTTATACAAAATGTTGTTCAATGACTTGCTTGGTCACGGTCACACGTGTTCCACATGCAATCTTGGTCAATGTCTTTCTGTCAGTATTTTTTTCTTTGTATTGATATGTGCATTTAATAATTGTTATTATCTTTGCCAGTGTAGCTTATGTTGTGGCTGAAAAGGGTCCTGGGACCAGCTCAATTTATTGGTTACCAAAGTATAAATAAATACAAAATAGAAAAAAGGAGGGGGAGCATGACAGAAATAATTGAAGAACTAGTAAAGCACATTTTAAGTCTGCATCGTTCATGAGAGAGAAAAATCCTCCCAGTGAAGGCATTGGGAAGTAGCAGACAAACTAAGTTTAGAGTACTACTACTTGTCACTTGTAAATGTACAGTAAGGATTATTTACTGCAGTGAGAGGTTTCACATCTCAGCATGAGAGTATGGGGGAGGATTTATCAAGTTTGTTAAAACTACAAAAGACTCCTCTTACAAAAAACTGTTTTTATCTGCTTTCTTTTACTGCAAGTAGCTAAAAGCTATTTATAGCATAGAACAAGCTCTGGCAGACAGATAAATGAGGCTTAGTCAGGTAAAGAGAAAAGCAGTCTTTAACAGAAGGTATGTTTAGATGACAGTGATTCACAGTCCTGCCATTATATTTTAATGGCATGAGAAAACAGCACCTCTCCCTTATTTATTTTATTTAATAATTTACATTAGTTTACCAGGAAATTCCGACTGGACGCAGGTCCTTTTTCAGCGGATGGCCTCGGAGAAAAGCTCCACATCATGTACATGATAAATAGAGATACAAAGTTGCAGCAATAGTAAACAACATTACAAGTTGTTGGCTTTAATACAATAACAAGATATTGATTATCAGCAGTATATAGAGTAAATGTTGCAAGTTGTCGTTTATAATATTAGTAACAAAGTTGTCAGACAAGATGTTAAAGTATGTAAAGACAACTAGCTATTTCTGACTGTGGTTAGTAGTGGCGGAAGTACAGTTGGGTTAAGAGTCTAGGTGGGGGTAGATGATAAGGATGGGGGTGTTAGTCTGGATTAGAACAAGGACAAAGCCAGTGCAAATTTATGTCTGGCATGAGTCATATCAAGAGGACTTGAAATGTATTCTGGGAAGAAGGAAGGAAAGCAAGAAAACAAGATCACGTTACCAAGGCAGGCCCCATCATCCGCCACTTTGGAAGAAACACATTAAAATTGTAAAAGAAGCACTTGAAGTGCTTTTGAGACATTAAAATAGCTCAAAAACAAAAGATACAATGAAAAAAATGTTTTTTTGAGTTCTAAGGTGGAGTTTAAAAGTGCTCAATTGCATTTATTCTGCTGTATTTATTACTGCTTATTAGTAGCCTGATTAAATTGTAATTGTTGCTCTAAGTGTCTTAGTTTTTGGTTAATGGACTTGGGCTTCAGGCCAGTTATTTTAAGCTAAGAAGGTTTGTGGTCTGCACTCTTGTAGGAAGAGAGGGTAGCCTCTGCACTTCTGAACTGGGAATTGCTCGGTGACAGCCTACTGTGCTTGTCTGAGCATCAACTTCAAGCCAACCTTGTTGGTAAAGGTCCTTCTACACACTTGTGTGAGGAGACTGCTGTTACCCATTGGTAGTTATAGATGCAAAAGTTTTGTTTGCTACATTTTCCTTTAGCACTTTGCTTGTGGTCCTATAAAGGTTTATTGTGGCCCTGCTCTACTGTCAGGTAGAACACTAAGCCTAGCCTCAGAGGTACCAACACACCTCTCACCCACTAGCCACTCCTAAGTGTGACCTCTTTTCCTGATCATATAAATTACCTGTCACTATGGATGGACAATTTCCCACAGTTTCTCCAGCCAGATTGGTCAACATGGACATCCTGAGGCAGTGTAGCAACTGCCTCATATGTTCACAGACAACCCTCTACGCCTAGTCCACACAAACACAACATGTGAGAGATGCAACTGTGTTAAAAACCTTGAATTCATGTTATTTCACACACCAGTCAATACATATGACAATGAGCGGGTTGCCAGCATGCACACCTCACCTCCTAATTCACCCAAACCCACATCACACATATCTACATATGCGTAGGTCCTTACCAGAAACATACCTAAACAACAGAGACCTCCTAAATACAAACACACTACACACAATACTTCCTCTGCAGAACACATTACACATAATAGCTCATGTATCAGTGTCCACTGATGAAGGCTTATGCAGCCGAAATTGGTATGTGAATTGTGAACATCAATAAAATATTTCCAGAAAGGAGGAGTGCTGTCTTGTAATGTTGGCTGTTGGATTTTAAAAGTAGACTGAGCACCTGGTGATTGTACCTGCACAAAACTTGGCTTCTTGTGGATAAGGAAAAGGTCACGGTCAGCTGTCAGGTGTCAATATACACCATATAACATATCCACTCAAGTCTCTCAACAACAGGTACTGTTATGACTCTGTCATAGTCCATGTTGGTGTGAACGACTTGAGACATACCTCTCTGGACGATATGAAGAGAGGCATGAATGAGCTCTTCGACTTTGCGTCTCAGGCAGGTATGTCCCTAGCCTTAAGCAGCATTTTAACTTCAGCTAGGATGATGCCTCAATACAAATAGAAAATGATTAACTTCTATAATTGGCTTAGCTTCTGGTGTCATTCTAAGGGGATCCACTATCTGTCAGCCTGGGATAACATGATCGATGGACCTCGATGCTTTGCCAGACATGGTCTTCATCTGTCACCCCTGGAACTCCAGCTACTGGCTAAGGCCCTTACCACCCCCATAGTGCCTTTTTTAGTAAGTGCCTCACAAACAAAATTCGAAATGTAAAAACTCCATCTAAAAACAACCTCAAGGTTATGCTGCTAAATGTAATGAGTCTCAACATGAAAAGTACAGTTGTGTACATTTACCATAAATGTAGATGTTCGCGTGTATTTACTGTTGCAGTCATTGCATTTGGGTAATCTGCTGGCAGGTTGCCCTCAGTCAGCCTGATTAGCAAAGTCTTGGGTCCTGCGTCAGTTGCTGCCCCTTCTTCCATGTCAGGCCGTCAGGGATATAAAACATGCAGCCGATGCCATTACATCAGTTTTTCTTGCCCCAAATGTCAGGTGCCCCCCAAATGGGGAGCAAATAAAATTAAAAACACAAAAATAAACCACCAATCAAAAGCAAATACACCAAAAAGGCTTTTAAGCATAGGAAAAGAAAGTAGAGATATAGCAAGAGAAAAACAGGGGGCTGGAGGGAGGGTAACCAGGACTGCAACAGTGATTACACTCGAACATCTACATTTATGGTAAGTGTACACAACTGTACTATGTTCTTCGTCTTTCAATGTTGTAGTCATTATATTTGGGTAGATTCCCAAAGCTATGGTTGGGAAGGATGGATTTATACAGCATTATGACCAGCTATAAGGCCCTGCAAGACGGCAGTGGCAAAGCCAGCTCTGGATTTTGAGAAAATTGGTAAATGATAATGCTAGGTGAAAGTATGTACAGAACTCCAGCTAGCAGCTTCTAGAATATCCCTGGTAGGAACACCTCTGATAAAGGCTGCAGAAGTAGATGCAGCCCTGATGGAATGAAATCTGATCCCCTGGGGGATAGGTTTTCCATGGCGCTTACAGCAGAAATTAATGCAATGGCTTATCCATTTAGAAATGGTTTGTTTTGAAATAGCCTTCCCCTCTGCCCCAGCAGCAAATGCCACTAGCAATTGTTCAGATTTTCTTCAAAATTTAGTTCTGTCCAAGTAGAATCTAAGCTGTCTGTGCACGTCCAAGGAATGCAGAATCTGTTCCCCTTTGTTCTGTGTATTGGGATAGAAGGTTGGCAAATGAATGGACTGGTTAAGAGCCATAATGGACACCACCTAGGGCATGAAGGATGGATTGGTCCTCAGAGATACCCTGTCCGCATGAAAGATGATGAAAGGCTCCACTGCCATAAGGGCCTGTAATTCAGATATCCTTCTAGATGAAGTGATTGCTAAAAGGAAGGCTGTTTTCCAAGAAAGAAATTTTAAGTCTGCAGTAGCAGCTGGCTCGAAAGGAGGTAAACTGAGCTTCTCCAAAACAAAGTTAAGGTCCCAGGCGCTCTCCTGGGTGTTCTCAAGTTATTTTCCCCTCTGAGATGCTGCTTGAGCAGGGGATGAGAAAAGAGGGGTGGTTCTGTGTTATAGTGAGCTGAAATAGCTGAAGCGTGGATTTTAATAGAGGAAAAAGACAGGCCCTTGTGAAGTATCTCAGTTAAATATTGCAAAATCTGAGGTAAATTGGGCGCTGTTGTGCTCATCCCTAAAGATTGGTTCCAGGCACAGAATCTTTTCCATTTGTCAGCATAAGATTTTCTAGTACTAGGTCTTCTCCCCTCCAAGATGACAGCCATCACAGGTTTGCTGAGGGATGCTAAGGGTGAATTTAAGTGATTAGTCAAGCTGCAAGGTTCAATGTTGGGAGCTGAGGGTGCAGAATTTGGTTCTCCTCCTGAGACAGTAAGAAAGGTGTCTGAGGCAGGTGCCATGGAGATATTTGTGACACACTGCACAGGAGTGGGTACCAGTGTTGGTGTGGCCAGTCTGGAGCAATCAAAATCATTCTTGGTTTCTCCTGTTTGACTTTTAGCAGAACTTTGTAGAGCACTGGCAGAGGGGGAAAAGCGTAGACTGAAAGGTTTTCCACTTTCCAGGCTTTTATGTGGGGAGTCCTTGTGCAAAATTTGTCCAACTAGTAGTTCTGGGGGGAGGCAAATAGATCTATGTCTGAGCTCCCCATTTTGCTTGTCAACATGTTGAAAAATCCGTGGTTCCAGTTTCCACTCGTGTGGGTCCATGAAATTTCTGCTTAGTCCGTCTGCCAATGTATTCAGTTTTCCTGCCAGGAATTGAGCTTGTAGTTGCACTTGGTAGCTCAAGGTTGTGTTCCACAATGCCATGGCTAGTCTGCAGAGGGGGTAGGAATGTGTACCCCCCCCGCTTGTTTATGTACCACATAACCGTTGTGTTGTCAGTCTTTACCATTAATTGTCCTGGAAGAATGTAGTCCTTGAAGGCTGTCAGACATTCTGTACAGCTAACATTTCTTTTTGATTGATATGTAGGTGCATTTGATTTGGGTTCCATTTGCCCTGAATGCACTTCCCTGCCAGGTGCATGCATAGTCTGATGCATCTGTAGTTAGGGTTTGGGTGGCAGGGGGTAGTGTGAATAGCAGTCCCTTCTTTTGGTGGCAGGCCTCTGCCCACCATAGGAACTCCAGGCATAGGCAAGGTATGATAGGAATCATTGTTTCCAGGCTGTGACAATGTTGACTCCATAGACTTTTTAAGTACCACTGAAGTTTCCTCATATGCAGTCTTGCATACGGAATTAGAAGAATGCAGGAGGCCATGAACCCCAAGGCTTGCAGTATTTGTTTTGCAGATAGCAGAGTTTTTGTGGCCACTTGTTTTAAGTAAGTTACCAAATGAATTTGCTTTTCTGGTGTGAGGAAAGCCATCTGGGCGGTTGTATTCAAGCTTGCACCAAGGAATGTAACCTGTTGAGAGGGTACCAGTTGTGATTTATTTTCACTTATGGTGTACCCCACACAGGCTAGAACCCTTTTTACAAATGCCAGATGATTTAGAAGTATGGCCTGGTTTTCTGCCTGAATTAAACAATCGTCCAGGTATGGATATATTTGAATATTTCTTTGCCTGCAAAATGCAATTACTGGAGCCAGGCACTTTGTGAATACCCTGGGCACAGTAGACAAGCCAAAGGGCAGTGCAGAGAACTGATAATGCAAGTGGCCTGCTTTGAAGCGTAGGTATCCTCTGCAAGATTCCCTGATTGGGATATACAGGTAAGCTTCTTTTAAATCTAGAGTTGCCAACGAGGCATCTTTGCCTAGCATTGGAAGTAACTGTTGAAGAGTCAGCATCTTGAATTTTGGAATGTCCAGAAAGGTGTTTAGAGTAGACACATCCAGAATTGGACGCCATGATTTGTCTTTTCTGGATACCAGGAAAAGCCTGGAATAGAAACCTTGTCCCTTTTCCTCTTCTGGTACCGGTTGAATAGCCCCCATGTTTAAGAGGGAAAGTACTAGTTTTTGTGCCTCTGTCCACTGATTTGGGGGCAGGTCTGGCCACCCGTTTGGTGTTGGCAATGTGTGGAAATGAAATCTGTATCCCTGGGACACTATATTTAAAACCCATTTGTCCTGGGTTATGAGTTCCCAGTTTTTTGCATGAAGAGCAATTTTTCTCCCCAAAGGGGTGGCTAAAAGGTAAGGGCTTGGTAATTTTAAAGGAAAGTCATTGAGACCGTTTATCATAGGGAGGTGTCTTGTTATTTCCAGATTTGGAAGTGGAGGCCCCCCATTGCTTACTTCTGAGAGTCCCCTGGGACTGAAACCTGGTGCTTTTGGTGTGTCTGGGTTTGGCTTGAGAGAATCTGGAAGGAACTGGAAAGGACCAATTCTTAGTAGGCCAGTGCCTACTAAATCTTGGAGGTTGCACTTGTAAGAAATCGTTTACAGTTTGCATAGATTTAGCTTTATCTTCCATCTTTTTTAGAACTTCTTCAGCCTTATTGCCAAACAGGCGGTCCTGATTTAAAGGAGCATCCAACAATTTTGCTTTAACATGATGAGGCAGAGACTGCTCCTTAAGCCAAGCATGACTTCTAAGTACAGACCCAGTAACAGCAGCCCTGCAAGAGGCCTCTAAAGAATCAAAACCACATTGCAAAGTATGTTTTCCAACTCGTTCAACAGAATGCAATAAATCCTGTAAATCTTTATTTTCCACACGGTCAGAAATCAACATCATTTTCTGTTTAAGCAGTCTAATAATATGCTGTTGATATTTTAACATATGAAATTGGCAGTTTAAAGCCTTGACTGCCAAGGTTGCAGAAGTATAAACCTTTTACTCCATCTATCCAGCGCCCTGGAGTCTATCAGAAGGGGTAGGATTTTTAGCAGTAGAAGCCTTAATGCCCTTGGGCCCCTGAGAAATGGTTTCTGGATCTGCCACGGGATTTTTGAAAAGGAACTTGTGGGACTCAGGAACCCTGTAGTATCTGTCAGGTTTACTAGGAGCCAGAGGCAGGGAATCAGGGGCCAAACTTGATTCCGAAAACACATCATCAACAATGTCTAGTACAGGAGGTACAGCCAAAGGCCTATGCTGAGGTAGAAGAAGAAAGTCCCTAAGCCTCTTTTTAGATTCAGAAAATTCCTGACTTTCCCAGTGGAAATGCTCCCTTAAGGTATGTAAAGTTTCCCCAAAAGAAAGGTCCTCAGGGGGGGGATGCAGAGGGAATGGAATCCTCTGCATCAGAATCCTCATAAGTAGGTATGGAAAATCCAGGTCATTAGAAGAATCAGAAGAAACAGAGTTCTGGTCATAAGATTCATAGTCAAGCTCAGCCCTAGGCCTCTTAGAAGGGGGGTTGACTACCCCTGATTAGAGTAATAAGATCTTCAGCCATTTTGATCATTTGTTTTTTAGGCAAAGGGACCTGAACATGTGGCCTGGGCATCGTTTTTTTTAGACAAAGATCGAAATTTAGGCCTTAGTATAGAAGGTTGGAGTCAGTTTAATATGCAAGTCTGTAGGCCTGAATACACCCTCAGAAGCCGGTGCCTGCACAGTGGCTCCAGACCCATCCAAGGTAGAGACATCCACGGGTTCCACAGGTGAAGCATCTCACCACATACTGGACTCCGAATGGGTCTCAGTAGAGGCCAGCGAGTGAGAAGTAGCGGGTATCAGGGGCTGTGAAAGCACCTCACTGAGTACCGGCGAACTGGCGACTGGCTTAGGAGAAGCGTCGTCGGCAGTTCTGACCCACGATGGCCTGTCTCTATCTTTTTCTCTGTGTTTTTTCAGAATTTCGGGAGTCGGATGGCTAACCAACGTCATTTCTGGATAATTAAACCGAGGTCTGAAATATTTAGAGGCAAAAATGTACCGATGAAGGACAGTGCGCTAATTAAATAAAGCACAAAACCGACAGCAAGGTACGTCGTGGTCAGGACCTAGGCAAAGAATACAGTACATACCAGGTTACACCTCCTCCCACATGTTCAGACCTCAAATTGAAGGCATGAAAACTAAAAGAGGGGGTGTATCAATATTCATTAAACATAAATACACCTCCAGATTGGTTAAACAGTATAACTCCCTGGTGACACTTAAGGTGCAATTAACTGTTGGTAGGACACACATTCAAGTCACTGCCAGCTAAAGGACCCCCTCTATGAATCAGGACACCCACTCTGCCTATTTTGATCTACTCTAGTCTATCAATATATATCAAACATCATGGTTTTGGATGACTTCAACTATCCATCCATTGACTGGGTAAATTACTCATGCTCAAAATTCACCTGCCCAAAGTTTCTCGACTTTAACTCCAATGCCCTGGACCAGCCGGTTGACAACCCCACAAGGGGTGCCGACATGCTGGAACTGATGCTCATCAATTTGGGGGAACCACTGTAGCACCCCCACTGTGAAGTCCTCCCTGGTGAGATCGGACCACACCAGGTTTCGAACTATCACACCAACCCCCCCAGCAGCAACTAAACTAAAACACTTCTCCAAAGCAGATTATAACCTTTTATGGGATGGTATAAATAGCTTGATTGCACCCACCTCCTCCCTCAGATGGAACTGGCAACTATGCCAAGCTCTACACACATGCTTTATACAGACACCTGTATAACTGCACTGACTTGGCCATATCTGATAGGACCAAAACAAGCTCCTCAAGGAAGAGCAAGCCTGGCTGATGGACAACTGCCATTAACAGGCTTTACAATAAGAGAAAGAAATTGCTGTCTAAGAGTAAGAAAGAGGGAGCCCTCCTGAACTGGAAAAACTCCCTCCTCAGCTTAAACAAGCAAATAAACCTTCTTGTAAAAGTCCTCCAAAGCAAACAACAAGTCCAAATTAGGTTCCTCAACAAAGGACACAAGACATTCTATAGTTACATGCGAAACTAAAAGGAAAGGCCCAGATTTGTGCAGAACTGGTAGCTAATGATACCAAATATACTGAACCTGTGGACATAGCTATCCTGTTGGCCAACAGGTTCTGTTCTGTGAAAACGTCACTCCCCTGTCCCAACCACAAGCACTCCATGACATCCCTACCTTGTATCTCTAGAGACAAGGTTGTAAATGCCCTCTTTAACGCCAAAAACACAGCATCTATGGGACCTAACATCCCAAGCTGCACCCTACAAGGGTTCCAACATATATTAGCAACACCACTGGATACTCTCTTTGATCATAGTCTAAGCACTGCCTTCATACCAGCTGAATGGAAAACAGACACCATTATTCACTTGCACAAAGGTGGTGCTACCACTGACCAAGGGAAGTACAGACTTATTAGCAGGACTAGCCTTATCTTCAAGGCCATGGAGCAAATCATCACGGACCTTATCAACAAAGATATAGGTAATCTCCAAACACTTGACCCTACTCAGTTTGGATTTGTCAAGGGAAGATCATACCTGTCAAACCTGGTGGATTTCTTCGAGACAGTCACCAAGGCCCTGGATGAGGAGAAATCTGTGCATGCTGCCTACCTGAACATAGCCAAGGCATTTGACACTATTCCCCGCTCAGGCATCACTGACAAATGAACCCAGCTAGGCATCAACCCTTATATCATTAGATGGGTCGCCAAGTGGCTCACTGATAGAACTCATATAGTCAGAATAGGGGAATCCACCTTCAACAGCAGGCCTGTAACCAGTGGTGTTCCACAGGGATCAGTCCGGGGACCTTACTGTTTGGAATCTATTCGACTCAAGTACAAGCAGAAAGTAAAGGCCTGTGGCTGACAAAGTTTGCTGATGGCTGCAAATTGGGAGTGGTCATAGAATTTCTAAATGATGTCAACATCTTACAAGAGGATCTTACACAAACAAATGATTGGTGCCAAAGTCATGGCCTTGAACTCGATGCAAAAAAAGTATCATTCCTATCGGTAAAACTGATGTTCCTGCTAACTACCACATCAATAGGAACACCTCAAGTACACACTTAGTGGTGAGAGACCTGGGCACACAGGCTGACAGCAACCTAACCTTTGACCACCATGTCTCCACAGTGGTAAGAGCATTCTATATTGCTCATCTCATAAGTAAGGGCATTGCCTCCAGAAAAAAAGACGTTATAACCTCCTTGTGCTCTTCTCTCATCAGGCCAATAATTGAGTACAACGCCCCTTTTGGTATGTACATTTCCAAGCACCTGCAGCAACTGGAGAAACCAAAATGGT
Organism: Protopterus annectens; assembly: GCF_019279795.1. NCBI lineage: Eukaryota > Metazoa > Chordata > Ceratodontiformes > Protopteridae > Protopterus > Protopterus annectens. The sequence goes on from NC_056748.1 coordinate 362,220,077, forward strand.
TCTTCACAAGAAAAATTCAAGGCCTTTGGCACCTGTCCTATGGCGTCATCTGAAATCACTGTCACTTTATTCTGTTTCATACAGACTACTCAGAAGTGATCTCTGCCATGCACACTAGGCAATCTCTGACACTGCATTATTGGAAATGCTGCATATCTGTAAGTCAAATGGTACACGGGTTACTTGCTCTAAAGACCTTAACCTGGTAAGTGACATTAATAAAACCTGCTGGAGAGACAGATTTGTCACCCAGAGGTTACCACACCTTTGGAACAGACTCCCACTTCATGTCAAACAGAACACCTCAATGGCCCTCTTCAAACACAATCTGGACAATTGGATGGGTGACCGTAAATTCACCCCGGGGGTTCCACCTGTGTCCCTCTTGGAAAGTGGCAATAAGTGCTGATCGTGGAAATTAGGGTAGGAACTTGGCTAGGCTTGTAAGGGCCCTAGGGTCATTAGCCTAGTAACTTCCTATGACCCTATGATCTTATGAATTGTAAACTACATTAGGAAAATGGAAATAGCTGGAGGTAAAAGGATGCGAGACTAAATGAGGAAAATGGGAAGATTAACGTGAAGATTTTGTCCATGAATAACTATGGGAATTACAAAGGGCACCTAATGAATAAACTTAATGGTAGATGGGACTGGCCTAGACATGACCATTAGATGCACAGTTGAGGGAGAAAAAACTGTGGAGAAATATACTTTTGTGTTAATATAAGCTTGTTAACGAGCATAAACCTTCAATAAGTACTAATTTTAAATGTACGCATTCACTGTTTGATATGTTGAAATGTACAGCTGTATGACTTGAAATAAACCTCCTTTTAAAATAAAAAAAATGAGAATTGACATGTACAGAAATAAAACATGAATATAAAAATAATTCAATGGCCTTGTGAAACAGTATTTTACAGATTTAAATACAGAGGTTATGAATAAGTTTTTACAATAGTGTAATAAAAATATTTAACTTCTAAAAATAAAGTAAAAGGTTCTTCAAGGAATCACCCCAACATTTTTTTTTTATCAACTGATTTGGCAAACAGTTATAGTTCATTTGTTCAAACCAAAAGCCCACACTGCACTTGCCAAAAACATTGTCCTGTCTAAACTAGAGTACTGGCTTTTATCTTCTGACTTTCTGCTTGGTTTACAATACCCCAAAAATTTAAATTACAGAAAACAAAATCTTCAGATTTGCCCTTCTGGCTGACAGTAGATTGCACCACTGCAACCTCCTAATGTGGCTAAAATGGCTGCCACTGATATGGCAACATATATTCTAGGAACCCCACTTTGTAAAATATTAAAACAAGCTTTATTTGCATACAATATTATTTTGTACCTGATAAAACCAGGAAATGGCATTTCAGGGTTGTGGACCATTCCGAGACAGTTTCAAATCTTTTCAGGATACAAAATTAATGAAGAGAAAACAAAGGCAATAGCTATAAACTATGTACCCACACACAAATTGGTCCAGCAATACCCATACTTATGGGAACTCATAAAATAAAGTATTTAGGAGTATGGGTTAAAAACTGATTTTATTATGGCAGCTAAGGATAAGTGTGAAGAGACTAAAAAAAGAAGTTATGTCTTACCATAATGTTCTATCTGTGTTGTTGATCTTCCATTCTTCACTGATGGGTTCGGTTCCGAGCCCTCGGAACCGAGTCGGCCTAATACCAAGCTCGCATACACCAAAAGCTCTCGAGCTAAGCTGCTACCCACAATGCCCTTCTCCCAGTTACCTCAGGTCGAGTTTACATAAAACATATAGAAGTAAAAAGCAGAGGCCATTTCTGCGCAAACACCCTAAAAACACCACAAGGACCCATAAGATCCACCAGGAGCCTTTGGTGGGGGACAAAGGGTGGGATGTGATGAATGGAAGAAGATTAACAACACAGATGGAACGTTATGGTAAGACATAACTTCTTTATCTGATGTTGTTAATCTTCTTCCCATTCATCACTGACGGGAAAGAATCCCAAGCTACTTGAAAACCTGGGTGGCCCTTATGGAAGAACATTCCTGAGTACCACTGAGCTAAAGGCCACTCTTCCCCTGGAAACCATGTCCAATTTGTAATGTTTGATGAAAGTGTGAGGTTAAGCCCAAATGGCTGCTGCGCAATCATCATCTATAGAGGCTCTGGAGTGAAAAGCAACAGAAGGTGCTATGGCTCTTGTTGAATGTGCTTTGATATTGACAGGTTTAGGCTCATTCGCTTGTGAGTATGAAAAGGCAATACAATCTCTGAGCCATTTTGATAAAGTGACTTTTGATACGGCACATCCCATTTTTGGTCCAGAAAAGGAGATGAAAAGTTGATCTGACTTGCCTACAGATTTAGTCCTATCCAAGTAAAAATGTAATAGTCTATGTACATCCAATGAATGTAGACAGTATTCTCCTTTATTGGAATAATTTGGGAAAAACACTGGGAGCCAATAGACTGGTTCACAGAGAAATAAGAAATCACTTTGAGGAGAAAAGATGGATTAGTATGAAGAGATACTCTGCCTTTATGAAAGATTAAATATGGACTCTTGATACATAAGGCTTGTAATTCTGATATCCATTTAGCTGATGTGACAGCCATCAAAAATGCAGATTTCCATGACAGAAATTTAAGGTCACATTCTGCAGCAGACTGAAAAGGTGGTAAACAGAGAGACGGTAATATTAGGGAGAGATTCCATGCCTCTAAAGGCCACCTGATTGGGGGTCTGCTATGAAAAACTCCATTGGAAAGGTCTTGCATATGCGGGTGGAGATAAGTGGAACGCCTTCTAGACCGTTATGAAAATTGGAAATAGCTGCCAAGTGGACTCGAATGGTCGAAGCTGATTCTCCATTTTAAAAAAACCTCAGAAAAATTCTGAAGTATAACAGATACAGAAGCTGAGAGGGGGTCTAACATCTGTTCTTTAGACCAGAGAGCGAACCTTTTCCACTTATCTCTGTAGAGTTTTCTGGTGGATGGCTTATGGGAGGCCAGAATAATATTGCGAACAGCTGCGGAGAGGGTTTCCTGCCTGGTGACTAATGGAAGTGGAGAAACCAAGATGTCAGCGAGAGTGGACAGATTCGGGAGAGTCAACCCTTGGGGGTGAGTGATGAAGTCCGGACGAGTGTCCAGGATCCATGGAGGTTGTAACAGGTGAGGCCGAAGGAAGGGGAACCACACTTGTCGAGGCCAGAATGGGGACAATGAGGATCACCTTGCATCTCAACCGAATTGCTTTCTTAAAAATGGGGGTATCAAGGGAACTGGAGGATAAGCATAGAGGAGACCCGTGGGCCAATCATGAGTCAAAGCGTCTCTCGGGATTCCCCTTCTGGGGGAAAAAGGGCAAAGAAGCTGCTGCATTTGTTGTTTGAAGGGGAAGTGAAGAGATCGCAGCAAGGCTGACCCCACTGGATGAAAATTTCTGCCGTCACATTCGGATTGAGAGACCACTCGTGTGGAAGAAGAATGCATCTGCTCAGCCTGTCTGCAATCACGTTGGAGCTCCCCGGGATAAGCATTGCTATAAGAAAGTGGTTGGAAGCTATTGTCCAGTGCCAAATTATCATGGCCTCTCGACACAAGGAGTAGGATTTGGTCCCTCCTTGTTTATGTACCAGACTACTGACATACTGTCTGACTGAATCACAATCGTTCCAGATGGAAGGAGCAAATGTAATGCCTGCAACACCAACAGCACCGCTCTCAACTCCAGAACACTGACATGCAATTTGGCCTCTAAGCTGGACCATGTGCCTTGGACTGTCTTTCCCTGAAAATGGCCACCTCACCATATCAGGGAAGCGTCCGTGGTCACAGTGGCATTGGGTTGAGGGATCTGGAAGGGACGACACCAAAGTTTTTCGTCTGGCCTCATCCACCAGAGAAGATCTTGTTTGCAAGAGTTGGTAATGAGGATCTGTGAGTTTAGGGGGTGAAGATTTGCCAACCATTGGGATAACAGGTGTCACTGTAACAGTCTCCTGAGTAATCTTGCCAGAGGGACAATCGGAATGGCTGCAGCCGTAGACTGCAGAGCCTGGAGAACTTTATCCTGCTAACACCTTTCTTTGACTGAGTATGACTTGTACTTGCAATCTTAACCTCTGTAGCCTGTGAGCTGGTAGAGATACCAGGCATGTTCGAGTATTGAAAACTGCCCCTATAAATTCCAATTGTTGGGTAGGTTGTAGATTGGATTTCTCCCAATGGACTGTGATGCCTAAAGACTCCGCCAGTGAGAGTGTGTAATGGAGGGCTATGGTCAGAAGACGCTTGGTGGGAGCAGAGAGGAGCCAATCATCTAAATATGGAAACACCTGGAATCCCTGAAGTCTCAGATGAGCTGTCACCACTGCTAGGCATTTCATGAACACACTGAGGGCCGTCGAGAGACTGAATAGCAGGGCTCTCAACTGGTAATGACTGGCTCCTAGCTAGAAGCGAAGGAGACTCCTAGAGTGTTTGTCCATTTTGATGTGGTAATACGCATCCTGGAGGTCTATCGAGCATATCCAAACATCCTCCCGTAAAAAAGGGAGAATGGATTGAATAGTGACCATGCGGAATTTGGTTTGAACCACTGACTTGTTTAGATGGCTGAGATCCAAAATGGGTCTCCAGTCCCCGGTATTTTTTGGCACCAAAAAGAATCTTAAGTAAAAACCGAATCTGCATTAGTCTGGGGGGACTGGTTGGATGACTTTTTTGACACAGGTTTCTTGTCTCTGAAGCCGCTTCTTCCCTTTGACTGGGTGGAACATCGGGAAGGTGTTTTGCAGGTTTTGGACGTGATGTTAGAGGAATGTAATAGACTCTGGAGTTTATTCTCTGCATCCAACAATCTTTTGTAATAGAGTGCCAAGCAGTTTGGTGCAGAGAAAAATGAGCCGACTGCTTCCAGAGGAAAGCAATCGGGCAATGCTTCAGGAGCACTGATAAGACCAGCCGGAGAAAGAATCCCTGGAGTCTTGATTTTGGGGACCCCCACTGCCCCTAAAGGGGTGTCTTTCACCATTGGAACCCTCTCTACCTCTAGGGGGATCCTCACCATGTGTGTTGCGGAAATTACCTTGGGATCTTTTGTGCCATATTTTCCCACTCCTCTGGTTCCTGGAAAAAGAATGTTGGGGCTTGAAAAAACATAAGCCAACGGCAGACAAGGTCTTTCCATCCTGCTCGCACCTGGCCAGTGTGTCCTTTACTTTAGAAACAAACAAGGAAGATGGTTCAATAGGGGCATTCAAAAAGGAGGACTTGAAGGAGTCCGCGAGGTCACAGATGTGCATCCAGGCATGATGCCTCATGACTATGCCTGCACCTAAAGCTCTAGCTGCCCTTTCGATTGCGTGGGAGAGCAACCTCATGGACGAGTTGGAGAAAGACTCAAGGGTGGCAAATTGAGAGGCAACCTTGGCTCATGCCCCATCAGAAACTTGACCCGCGAGGGAGTTCAGAAATCAGATCCCTTTGGAGCCTAGTGAAATGTGCCAAGTAGTTAACAGACCTGACTGCAAAGGTCGCTGAAGCAAAAACTTGCGTCCCTAGTCTGTCCACAGCCCTGAACTCTCTGTTGGGCAGGTGAACAGTAGGACTTTCCTCCACAAGGTCCTTTTTAGTGGCCGCCGCCGCCGCCACCACCATAGCATCTACTGGCAAGCCTCTAGACCAGTGGGGATGCTCCTCTGGTAGGGAAAGTGTCTTGTCTGGTCTCCGGGGAATGGCCTCAATAGAATCAGGGTTCTTCCACGCATGCTGCACAACGAGCTGGATTAACTCGTCGGCAGGTAGGGTCACCCAAGAAGTAGAAGGCCGAGAATGGAAAGCCTGCAGGAAGACGGACTATGAAGAAGGGTTAGAGGGCTTCCAGCCATCCCTCTGTTTCTATATTTCCAGGATGCCTCCAAAGGAGACATTGTCAGGGGGTGACTGTGGGGACCCCTCCCCATCATCTTAGTCCATATCCTCTGTGAGAGACTCCTCAGGAGTCAAAGTGTTTCCTCTTACACACCTTCTTCCCAAGAGGTTCTTCAGTGGGGATGTCTGAAGAAGACTCAGAAGGAAGAATACCCTGAACTGGGGTTTCCTGAGGCTTCTGCTTTCGGTGTCCTGGGGAGGTGGCCAGTGGTAGCTGTAGCTCAGAGGCAGCAGGGGGAAGATCTGACATAGGAGGATTGCTTCCAGAAGCAAGCACCCTCTCCATCAACCAGAAAGCAGGCCCATCCGAAGAGGAATGCGAGCCCGGAACAGAGTAGGACAATCTTGGAACCGGAGTCGCACCCCGCTCCATCAGACCCGCTCCCGGGGATGCAGCCTCAAGCAAGATCGGGGCAGGCGTTGCCCCTGGATCCAAGGATGGAACCGATAAAACACTTGGAACCGTGCTCAGAAGAGAAGGTTCAACTCCCCCAACCATGAGACTGAGGAAGGGATGGTTCCAATGGAACCAAAACCAAAATGGGTGGCCTTGAAGCCTCAGTGAGGGTCACGGTCGGCGTCGAGGAATGGGTTCCCACCAAGGACATTGGTGCTATGGGCACTGGAACCGATGGATCTGAGGGAAGAGTATAAGTGGGAGTCCTAGGAGGAGTCGACCCAAACCCTGAAGTGGGATGAGTCTTAGGAATGTTTGTTATCCATCTGGCTGTCAACAGCTAGCCCAGCAGGCGCACCACATCAAATTCAGAAAGACTCCTTGTGGACGTTGTAGACACTCTTGAAGGGGAGTCAGGTCGGTCCAGAAAAGGGCTAGAAGTCTGGCCTTAAGAACGGGTCCAATGAAGGGCAGTACCAGGTCCGTGGTGTGAGCTGTTGGCACCGTAGTCTCTAACTTGGAGACAGGCAATAGAGGAATCAACGGTGTTGAGAAGAGACTCCGTGCCAAGGAGGCACTTGGAGTCAAGGTTATTATCGGTTCCAAATGGATTGTTGGAACCGCCTTCGGTGCGGTAAACGGTGAAGTCGGTGCCGAAACTATTGAAGACAGTAAGGTCGTAGTCATAGTCATCATTGTAGATAGGACTGGTGCCATAGAGGTTGGTGCTGAAGGTGGCGCCGACGTCGAAGTTTCTGTAATATCTATGACACTGGATAAAGAAACAACTGGAGCTGAGCTCGGAACAGAAGCAACTGCCGTAGTTAGAGCCGATGAAGCAATCTTGTGTGCGGTTGAAGATTTGTGGGCCTTGTGTTTACGGGACTTACCCTTATCACCTGCCGGTGAAGAGGGATCTGAATGGGATGTTTTTTGTCCTTTACTGGATGGGTTGAGACCTCCGACACAGAAAGGGCCTCTGAGAAAGGTGACTCTAAACAGGCCTTTCAAAATCAGTTTATTTTTTCTTTTGTTCAGCATCCACTGACTAAAACTTAGGCAAATTTGGCAGAGAGAGGTGAGAAACCCCCAGACAATACACACAATCGTCGTGCGAGCCATTGTTAGGGAGTTTGCCATTGCAGGAAGTGCAATATTTAAACCCCAAAGTTCCTGTTTTCTCAGACATATCCATACACACAAAACAAACAAATTACTGCTAAAAAAGTGAGAAAAGGAAGCAGAAAAAGAAGATACCAACGATGATTTCAAACTATACCACAAGGATAGGAGAGGGCGTACCAACGATGGTATAAGAAATACGCAATGAGTAGAGCTAGATAGATAAAGAGGGTAGAAAATGAGTAAGTTTAGAAAAAGGTTTAAAAATACACAAATATTTATAAATTATGACACTTAGCTGGAGAGCTTGGTGAAACGCTATTATATGGCTGTGCAGCAAACGAGATCTGAGGTAATGGGGAGAAGGGCATTGTGGGTATCAGCTTAGCACAAGAGTTTTTGGTGTGCACGAGCTTGGTATTAGGCCAACTCGGATCCAAGGGCTCAAAACTGAACCTATCAGTGATGAATGGTAAGAAGATTAACAACATCAATTCAAAAGTTATGTACTTACCATAATGATAAATTCATGTTGTCTGATTTTCATTAACCAACAAGGAAAGCCTGGCATCTCTGGCTAATGTTAGAATTGGAGGAACCAAGAGGCTAATTTTATGGTTTTCTGATCTTTGGGAATCTGTCTGGACAGGTGAGAAAAGGGATCTGCATACTGATCCAGTTTACTGGCAGGATGTGCTAGAAGAGGCCACAGGAAGGGAAATCATGTTTGTCGAGCCAGAAAGGGGCAATGAGGATCACCTTGGCCTTGCACATTCTTGCTTTCTGTATAAATTTGTTCATTAGATGCAATGGAGAGAAAGCATGAAGGAGACCCGGGGCCACTTGTGGACCACATCATCCCTTAGTGACTGTGCTTGTGCAAAGATCAGGGCAAAGTAATTGCTTCACTTGTGATTCAGATGGGACACAAAGATCGTGGCAAGGCTGGTCCTAGCAAGTGAAGTTCAAGTTTGTCACTGTTGGATTGAGGGACCACTTGTGAGGCATTGGGCTAGATCTGCTCAGATTGTCCACCAGGACACTGGACAACCCTGGGATATGCACTGCTATTAGAAAGTAGTGTGAAGATACTGCCCATTGCCAGAGTCTCATGACTTTCCAGCATAAGAAGTAAGAAAGGGTTCCTCCAGTTTGCTGATGTACCAGACTACCGACATGTCTGTCCCTACCTGAATAACCTCTCTGGCGAGGCTGTCCTGAAAGGCCTGCAATGCAAAGACCACCACCCTCATCTCCAGAACAATGATGTGGAGACTGACCTCTATATGTGACCATGTGTCCTGGATCAACCTCCCTTCGTAATGCCCTCCATCCTAGAAGGGAATCATCTGTTGTCAAAACCGTCACCAGGGTTTTTTTCAGAATGGCCATCTATCTTTCACTGATGGAGACATTATCAACCAAGGTATGTGCTATCTGCAGATCTAAGTTACTTTTTTTTTGGCGTGGAGTGGATAGACCCCTTGGGACCACTGAACTGCTGAAGTCCACTGCAGAACCCTCATGAAAAATCTGGTGAATGGGACCATGAAGACTGTGGATGCCATTAAGACCCAAGAGGTGAAGAATCAACCTTGCTGATGGACAGTGGTCGTGATGAACTTGTGTGGCAGTGAAATACAGAGAAAGAATCTTGGACATTGTAAGACGAGCAGTCTGCAAAGTTGCGTTCAGGTGGCATCCAATAAATTCTATCTGATGAGAAGGTTCTTGTAGACACTGACTGTGATCTCTAGATCCTACATTAGTTGGAGCAAAACGTCCCAGTGGTATAAGAAAATTGTCAGTTACAGCCATGAGGAGCCAATCATCGAAGTATGGGAAAACCTGGATCTCAAGTAGATGCAAGTACGCTGCTACCACTGCCATAATTTTGCTGCCCAAAACCCAAAAGTACCCAAAGGGCAGAGCTCTGCACTGATGATGATTGGCCCCCAGCTTGAAATAAAGAAACCTTCCTGAATGTTTCTCTATCTTCACATGATAGTATGCGTCCTTGAAGTCTATTGACCGCATCTAATCATCCTGCTTTAGTAAAGGCAAAATGGACTGTAGTGTGACCATCCAGAATTTTGTCTGCTTGACAAACTAATTCAAATGATCAGGTCCAGAATGGGTCTGAGGTCTCCTGTTTGCTTGGGTATTAAAAAGAACCATGAGTACACTCTGGATTCTGTCTGGTCTACAGGGACTAGTTGGATGACTATCAGCTTAGAAGCCTCTGCTGCTACATGTTCCCATTGACTGGTTGGAAAGTCTGAACTTTTATTGCATTTGAAAAGGGGAAGGAAAAATGGTACAGAATAACCACAGGAGATTATATTTAGTACCCATAACTCTTGGTTATGTTTTGCCAGGCTTGTAGGTGCAAAGATAAGTGCTTCCAAAATACCTCCAGAGTGCACAGTCAGGCAACCTTTCATGGATTCTGAAAAGGCTTTTCGGAGAATGGTTCATGAAAGCTCTGATTATGTGGTCTGCTCCTACCTCTGGGGTGACATCCATTACTGTTACTGCCTCTCTGCTACAAGGAGGTCTATCATCAGGAGTCTCCTGATAAGGGCCTTGTGAATTCCTGAAACACATTCTCCAAGTCTGCTGATTCCTACAGTAGGCTCTCTGGGGTGTGGAGAAGTGGATGGGTGCCTTCTGCAGACAGAGTCTTATCATCCTGCTGACTCTTGGTTAGCATCTCTAATTTTAGGTCCGAAAAAAAATGACCCATCAAAGGAAGCACTGATGAAAGACATTCTGAAGCTTTCCGCAAAGTCACAAAAGTGCATCCAAGCAAGACAGGGAAAGGAGATGTCAGTGCCTGCTGTTACAGCTGTGCCATCAGTTGTGTTCGAGAGCAGACACATGGCTACACTTGAGGTAGACTGCAGGGTGGATGTCTGATAATCCACTGTCTTCTGGACATCCATTAGTAGCACACCTGAGAGAGAGACTTGGAAATTTCCTTCAAGTCTCTCTGAAATTTGGCAACATGAGTTAGATTATTCAGTGCCCTGCCAGCAAAAGTTTACCAAATCAGTCCATCGTTCCAGACTCCCTATTAGGGGGAAGGACCAAGGAACTCTTTGGACAGCTTCTCTTTCGCGATTGCTGCCAAAACGATCTCATCTACCAGAGGACCCTTGCTCTAATGTACCCAGTCTGTAGGGGCACAGAGAATCATATCTGGCTTTCAGGGGATACGCTCCACCATGCCCAATGATCCATCAAATCAATCAGTGGGTCAGTGGGTGGTACCACTCAGGAGGAAGTTGAGACAGAGTCGAAGACTTCCAGGAACACTAACTTATCAGAAGAAGGACCAACTGTGGACAATCCCACTCTCTGTTTCATCAATTTCAGAATTTTACCAAATGTGATGTCTTCCAAGGGAATCTTGGGGAGCCTTCACCCTCCTCCAAGTCAGTGATTCAGTGACAGACTCAGAAGAAGAGTCTAAGTGCTTCCATTTGCACATCTGTTTCCTATAAAGCATATGAGGGGGAACGTCAGAGGGTTCAGAATCAGACTGGAAGCTAATATAGCAGATTGCCTGGGAAGCCTGTGGGACCAACTGTCCCTGTCCGATAGGATGAAAAACAAAAGCTGATCCACACTGGGTTTCAGATGGCGTCAATCTTGAAGACAGTACCTTTTTCCTCAGCACCAAGACCTGATGGAAAGCCTCAAAAGCAGAGGAATCCACCAGCTCCACTGACTCCCTCCTGTCTTCAGACAAAAGGGAAACCTTGAAATCAATGGGTCTCGACCTCAAGGTTGATCTCGGTGCCATACTACCTAGCGCTGAAGGTCCCTGAGGAAGAGATGGCTCTGACAGTTTTGGGGTAGAACCCTCCCCCCATCACGAAGCTTTGACTTCGAGACTCTCCCAGATCTGAACACGTCAAACCTAAAAGAAGCAGGGAACCAGCTGGAGTCTAAAATACCCAAACTATCAGTTCTGACAGACACTCGGGGCAGACTGGGCCCAAACCTACCGGCACTGAAGAATGAAGCTGTTCCAAAAGACAGCATAGAGGAGGGGTTGATATACCAGCACTTAAGTTCCAGAGGACAGCACAAAGAGAACCTCAAGCTGTATCTGCATCCTGAGAAACTTTGTCATCACTTTGTCAACATCCTGTTTAGTCAAACTTCTCAAAGACCTGGACAACAATGCCACCAACAGTGGTCTAGAGTAATGCTTCTCCTGAAGTATCAGAGAATGCAGTCTGGGCCTTAGTAGATCCAGTGAGAACCAATGCCAAGCCAGGGACTCATGGTGCTGAGAAACTGTCAGCTCTGACAGTCTCTGTACTTTGGGATCCGATTCCAAAGACAGGGATGGAGTCAGTGACCTCTTACAATACTTTTTCGTGTGCCTATTTTCTTTGGATTTTTCTTGGGGTTTATCCCTGTCCTTGTCTGAAGCTATCTTCTTCTCTACTTCTTGACTTTTGTTTTAGGAGAAGTGGAAGAGGAAGATGTAGGGGCTCAGACCCTGTCTAGGGAGGAAGGTGTCCTTCAACAATTAGTTTTTCCAGTCTGATTGGAAATGCATGAGCTCTAAATGAAGTGCAGGCTTGACTAGCAAAATCTAAATTAGTGGCTCAAACAATATACGGAGAGGAAGTGTGGGTCCTGGTGGAGGACCAGCTTATGCCCACACTCTGTGCACTTTTTAAAGTATTGGCTGTCAGTCATAAAGAAACAGTAAAACATGCAGACAAACACACACACACACTCACTGTTGGCTGACTAAACTTATCTATCTAACCTTGCTAAATGATATTTAATAAAGACAAACAGCTTGAAATATTCTTAAACACTAAGAAAACTATTATCTAAGGTTTACAAAATATTTAACTATCTTATCAGAGAGTCCTGAATACCTGTACTAATTAGAAAAAGCACACCTAAATAAACTAAGACAGAAGTGTAGCTGGTTCAATTAGAAACCTGGACTAATGCTATGAATCAGTGCTCCACCCACTCAGCTCTTGAAGTGAACAGCAAGAAAAAAAAAACACTTTACTGCAATAAGCTGTAAGTGATTTGCTTATTACAGAGAGATTTATGCACCCCCCGGCATAAAAAAAAAGTCATTCCTTCTACTGGCACACCAAGCAGGTGGCTAGATGCGTGACATGCCTCTACCCCCACTGCCACCAGCACCAGCAATTCAGGTCCCATTTCTGTGCACTGCTCCTAACCCTCTGTCAACTTGTTTTATTTAAGAAGAAAAAAACATTTCTTTCTTTAAATGGTAGCATATATATTTGAAAGGATATTTAAAAGATTTATGTAAAGAAGTAAAGAAGTACTGGACATTGCAAAAGTTTTGACAAAAGGAGTTTATGCATTGGTGGGTGGAATTGTAACACTGTGCGACAAAGAGAAAGAAAAAAAAAATTATACGTATACTAAGCATAATAAATGTGGAGAGGCAGAGGGGTTTTGTAAAATATCGGGGAAAGCCAACACATCTTTTTTGTAGAAAAGGAAATATGATAAGGAATTGTGACAAAAGAAAATGTTACATTTGTGGGAAAATGGGACTTGCTGCAAAAAAAAAATGAATTCAAATGTTATAAATATAAAAAAATGGACATTTATGGATGGATTGCAAAAATGAAAAGAAAAAGAGAAGAAAATTAACAAAGAAAATACATTTTAAAAGTAGTAGAAATAGAAGAAAAATTAAATAAGAAAATAATAAGGAGAACATGGAAGGAGATTAGAAATAAGAGATGAAGAAGACAAATTGGGAGGAAGTAAAAGAAAAAAAAATGAATTCTATTGGTAAAAAGGTAAAACAAAAAACATTTAAAGGGATAAGTACAAAATAAAAATCAAAGGAAAATGTTGCAAATGAATATATACTGCTAAAGACTGGAGCTTGGTAATATGGTTTAGGAGTTTGACTCACAGACACAACATACAGTGTTCGAGTCTTACCTTTGGGAAGAATATTGATTAGACTTACAATGGCCTCTTAAGAAAGCTAGCCTAGTATTTACCCATGAAGTTATGAAATCAAGAATCTAAGGAAAAGGGAGAATGAAAACTTTAGAATGCCTTCTATAAATGTGAATAGTATTAAGATACTAATTAATAATAAGAATTAAGAAGAATATGAATTTTGGAGTGGTGTAATGCATGTGACATAGATGCAATTATATTAGAAGACACAAGATTTTTAAAAATTATGAAAGATTACAAACAGAGAAACAATGGGACTAAAGATAATGTGGAATCTGGGAAATAACAGATGTTCTGGAACAGCCATGTAGAAATACAGTAAAGATTTTATATGTAACTTTAGCAAAAATGGGAAGATTAACCACTGTAGATTTAAAATGGAAAGAACAAATATATAGAAGTATAACATTACATGCTTATAATAATTGTAAAGAAAAGGAAAGCTTATGTAGTGATAAATATAAATATTATAATAACAGCAGACTTTAAATGTGATTTAAGAGGCAAGTGTAAAAAGAAATGAAGTGATAAGAGAAAAATACTAGAAGTTATAAGACGTGGCAAGTTAAAACTTTGGGACAAAAAATCATGGACTTACAAAAGGGGTATGGAAAGAACTGAACTTGATTACTTTATAGTTTATGAAGGTTTAGTTACAGGAGAAAGGGAAGTAATTGGAAGAGGATTTTCTGATCTTGCAATATGCAGAGAGATAAAGGAAAACAAGGAGTATATTAAAACAGGTAAAGGAAAAAAGGAATAAATGAGAAAGCACGGCATGAAGAAGGAAAGAGATTAGTCATACAGTTATGGAAGGGTCATATTACTATAATAACATGTTATGAAAACTGGTGTGAATGGTGGATTATATTTAAGGAAAAACTTATTTTTTTATAGTGGCAATATGATGTGAGAAAAGTAGAGAAAGAAAACATAAAAACAAATGATGCTTTGGAAGTTTTAGAACATAATCACAAAGAACTATGATAGAGAAAATGGAATATATGGAAGAAATCAAGAAAAAATACAAAAACTGTTACATAAACAAAGCCATTTTTACAAGAAAAAAGAGTAGTAGTATGAAGTTAGTTAAGCAGATTAGTAAAGGAAGATTGCATGCAGTGTAATAAGAGAGAAAAAATGTAAAAGATGAAATAGAAAGAACTCTGGTAGAGATTATAAATAGTGTAGGACAATATACATAAGAAATGTTTAAAGAATAAACATGGGAAGTAACAAAATTAACAGAAATAAAGAGTGTTGGAAAAATGAGACATCTTAAAATGAGCTAGATAAGCTATTAGGATAAATAAATATTGACTTGGCTGCAGGCCCAGATGGAAAAGGGTAAAAAGATTTTGAATGAATGGTTATGTGATGATATGGGCAAGTGCCAGCACAGCCAGCTGGGGTTTAGTAAAGAATGGCATGTCCTTTGAAAATCAAGATGATTTATACAACATGCTTGTGTTACAAATGTATTAGAACTGTATGTCATTTGTATATCAAAATGATTTGTACAGATACTTGTGTGGAAAATTTATTTGTGAGCATTGCTTGTGTTAATCGTGTTAACATGCATCAACAATGCACCCTGCTGAAATGAAAGAAAATTACCTGTATTACTGCAAATGAATTAAATGTTCCAGCTAGCTTACTTTACGAAAAATGAGGGAAATGTACATGAGCTGTTAAATCATTAAAATGGCACCCCACAGGACTGAACAGGTCCAGAGATGCTAGGTCTGGAAAAAGCCTTTGTTCATTAATTCAGTAAAAGAGGGGAGGCCCCAAGAACTGCAATAAACGTTTAGACATGTATTGTAGCCACCTATGCTAAATTCCTGTCTTGGCTTCAATGGGGAACACTGTGATAACCTAGAGTTATGTGACCAGATGAGGTCATTCTGCCAGACCTCTTGGAAATATATTTTAGATATTACAAACATAAATCTTAGAGTACTGAGTATTCTGTTTGGGGGCCTGACTAGAAATAATGCTCATGTATTTCATCGTGTCTTGTCCAAGTAAGTTATTAGGGAACAGTAAATTCTCTTAGATTCAGTCAGGAATATAGTGAAGCGTAGTTTAGAGAATTTTTTCTTTCATTGCACGAGTCTATCCATCAAAGGTAATTTCAATATTTTCTATGACTTGAACGCTGTGGTTTACTGTAAATATATATTCAATAATTTCATGTTCTTTTATAATTTATTACTAAATACATTAAAAAGATTTATTGTAGCTGATACTTGTAGAAAGTATCTAACCTTTGACAGTACTTATATTTATTTGGTGACACTAGGTGGGCCACTCCAGAAGGCCTAGCTGCCTTCGTCAGCTACCATCATTTGTATGAAT